>NC_133110.1:12492041-12780683 GCF_022965805.1 Primulina eburnea
TCCAGGCGAGGAGATACGAGTTAGAGTGGGATTCTCGGGTCTTAGGAGCATTTGATGATGTTGGGTTTAAATTTGGTTCACAAATTTATTTTGGCATGTTGAAAACTATATTTTAAACATTTGAGACATTTTAATTATTTTGACGATGTTTATATCAGTTTGTGAACAAGAAATTATGTATTTTATTAAATCGTTTGGTTTGATACATTTAAAATTATTAGTATTAGATATCAGACCCGGGGCCCTACATAAATCAATTTCACTTATAACTCATAGAATTCTAGAATCCCCATATCAAGCTTTTAGATTTCTTACTTGATAAAAAAAAATCTTAATATTCATCAATTGATAACTTATATTGAACACAACTAATTCTCATTTGTTTGTATTTAACCCAAGATTTTCGTACGAACGAATATCCCATAAATTCGAAATTCAACTTACCTAATCCAAATAGCTTTGAATAAAATAATTCCAATGACTTTAAAAAAATTTCAAGACAAGGTGTCCACCTCACCTCTTACGTGCGTCTACCAATTAAACTAACCATCATCGTACCCAACTTTCCTAAAAAAAATTTAAATTCTCACAAGGTATAATCTTAACTGTTAAGATCATGACTAAAACTTGTGACACATCAAACTCATGTTCCCAAAAATTTACTAACTCAATGTTTATCCTTATAACTTAACTAACCAATCAAATTTACCTTAAATCGTCATCACTTTAAATTCTTAATTTTCACAACATTATTTCACTAACGCTTAAATTTTCACACCTAAGATTGATTCATCCTACAATGTCCTTGGTTACCATTCATTATAACATTATAACTCAAATATCTAAATATTCTATATTTCCTTCGAGCCTAAATAACCGAAAATTCCTACCATTTAAATCGTTCATGAGAAGCCCTGAAAATCCTTACTTTGAAAATTTGCGGAAAATTAAAAATTTTCTTTTTAAAAGAACTTAAACGGCCTCATTCATAAAATCACTGGTGAATCAAGTTCAATGTTTCCAATTATTGCAACGGAAGAAAAATAAAGTTGCCAACAATAACAATTTAAAATTTGTCCAATGACTGATAAAATTGTTAGCGGAAAAATAACAACTGTTGCGCTGAGGTCCTCGGGTGCCACTACTGCCGACCCATGCTGGCTCACTGGTCCCCGTCCTCGGCCCTGGCCTCATCGGTACCTACAACAATCAAGTCTAGTGAGCCTAAAGACTCAGCATGCATATATCGCAGGTAACGAGTAAAATCTGAAGTAAAATATGCATGGGATAAAATATCATGTCATGAGGTATACTGAAAATAATCTGTACTCATGCTAAAAATAATCTGTACTGAATAATTATAATACGTGCATAACTGGACTGATAATCAGAGTAAAAATGTTTGCTCCTTGGAGCCCTGTACTGAAATAACTGGTAAAATTTTCTGTTGAGAATATGTTTTACGCCTGTGGCCACTGCACTAAGCTGAACTGATCGGTAACTGACTACCGGGGAGTCTGAAACTGAACTGAGCTGGCCGGTCACTGGCGACCGGGTGGTACCAAACTGAACTGAGCGGTCACTGGCGACCGTATAAAATAATACTCCCACATAGTGAATGAACCACAAACCATATCGCATAAATCTCAAAAATAATCATTTTCTGTTTTTCATGCACGTAATATAATTAAATGACATAATGAAAAATCTGTATTATTTTATCAACTGGATTGGATCGGATCGTCCCCAGGCTCGCTGCAACCTAACTGTGCCATGAAAAATATGCAATAGCTTAAACTTGACCAACTATGCAATTTAGTTCAAAAGATGCGACTATGACGCCTAATGACTTCGTATTTAATCATGACTCCGAACCAACCCGAACCAACACTGAACCGACGTATTGGCATGATTAAAATACGCTGAAAATAATGAAATAATGCTCCTAAAATTATTATGGTCGAAATCTAGGTGGAATGGAGGCCAAAACAAGAAACGCTCTTTCGAGAGTCAATTTGGCACATCGCACCGTAAATTCTCGTACGACTTCAAAAATGATCCGAATGACAAACGGCCAAAAACATGACCTTCCTAACTTGATTAGGCACTGTCCAGTCTAAGGCCATGGGCTAAAAGCCAACCGAGAACTCGGACGGGCCTTCTAAACGCCACAGCAACTTGCTGTAAATTTCCAGCAGCTGCGCACCCGTGCGTCTTGTGTTGGTTTCGTGTCTTTCGGCCATTGGGGTGTGAACCACCGACCAGAGACCCTTACCAACATCCTAAGGAATGATTTGAACCATGGCTAAGGACTTTTGGCCAGCCATAATTCGCACCATTCCAGCAACCAACCGAGAGTACATTTGATGCGCGTGTGGTGTGATTTGCTTCGCTTGTTGTCTCGTGTCGTTCCAGTGGCCATTTCATTGACCATGGCACGATCTAGACATATAGGGGCAAGGTGTAAACCGTGGCTAAGGGCCCTAGGCCAACCAAGATTCACATCAAACCCCACAATTCGAAATACATGTTGCTGTCAAAAGAAGGAAAACCGAGAGGGGAGGGGCTGTTCTTGCTTCGTTGGTTGTCTAGCGTCGTTCCAGTGGCCATTTCATTGACATGCACGATCTAGACATCTAGGGGCATGGTATGAACCGTGGCTAAGGGCCATAGGCAAACCAAGATCCATACCAAGCAACAAAAGAAACGAACCACAAGCTGTCCCACTGAAGTAGCCGAAGGGGTATAGGGGCTGTTCTTGTTGTTTATTTAAAAACCGATGAGCCATGGACCAAGCCACCAAAAGGGCGACTTAGTCACGTCTTAGACTTGCTAGGGAAGTGATCCAACCATGGCTAAGAGCCCTTATGGCAGCCAAGATCAGATCCAACCCCTTGACATAAAAACTGAAATTTCGAACACCATTTTCTGCACCTATGGGGAGCTTGCTGTCATTTAGGTTTTTCCAGCAAGCATGGGACTGAAACAAACGTTCTAACATGGCCCTAACATGTCCTAGTACATGTCCATAATCAGCTTTGAGCCCCTGGAATGATCCATCCCTGAAATCGAAACAAAACATACCAATCGTGAAGCATGGAAGTCAATAAAAATCTGTGCAGAATTTTCTTTCTTGCTTTACTGAAAATTTCGGTTTTAGCATGATGAAATCTGATCATGTACTGAAAAATACTTGTTAATATGACTTGATTGAGGTTTAGAAAAAGTATATACATGCCTTGGATTCGTTTCAAAAGAAAACGAAAAGAACGAAGCGATACGGCGCGGAGGAGACGGAGTTGCTTGCTTTTCTACCTTTCCTTGCTCTTGATTTTTTTCCCTTTCTTCCTAGCTATGACTCACGTTTTTGACACTCAAAATGGTCTGAATTTTGGTGGGGAGGGGTGTGATGGAGTGGTTATGGAGGTAAGGGGCAAGATCCACAAATATAGGATCTCAAATTCAAGACCATGACCCACACTCATTAAGTTTTTGACTTGTGGTTGATATCAAATGGGTTGATGTATGCATCTAGAAGGTGATAACCGATTATTCCCTTGATTTTTAGGCTAGGATAAGTCCATTAATTAATTAAATTGTGCTCCCAAAAATCCTAGAATTATCCTACAATTTACATGCAAAGAATTGGTCAAAAGGTTAATGAGTTGGCAAATGAATTCTCTAGAAAATAAGGGGTGACCAAAATCTACTAATAAAATAAATGGGGAGTGTTGTTTATTTACTAAATTAATAACTCTTAAAATCCTCACTAATCCTTTAATTAATTTAGTGAGCTAACCCCTTAATTATGCAACTTAAATGGGCATATTTCTTAATCACCTCAAGCAACTTAAATAATTCCTTAAACTTCTTTTTAACTTAAATGAACTTACTTGCTAGCTAAATAAACTCCTGGAAATATTTCTCGAATCTTAAATCCTATCTCAAAACTCCAACTCCAGTCCGGCCTCACTGAAATAACTGAAATGCTAAAAATCAACTACTGAGCTGAAATAATAAAATAATTAACTTCAAAGAAATGCATTTAAAATAATCATGCAATGAAGTCAATTAAATTTAAAAATCTAGAATTATGCATGGCTTATACGTAGACTGATTTACGGGTTCTACAGTTCAATTCTCACTTACTACTAAATAAGTTCTCAAATTACCTAAAATTGTAAAATTAATTCTTATTTTCCTCGAATATCATCCAAATTTTTTTCCAAATCTTAAAAATTCCATAATTACCCATGAGTCCTCAGTATTCCCAATTTCATTTTATAGATTTCCCGTATCATAAGGTTCAATAGTCTTAAGTTTATTAAACCCAAAATTAATTCCCATAACACGTCGTACACTTCTATAAATACTTAAAATCCCAAGTGTTCCTCAAAAGTTCGCATTAAGTCCTTAAAATTTTGAAACTTGCAATCTGGTCCTTACAGTTCTCTAAATTTACATTTTGGCCCTAAAACTCTTCGAAATTTGCATCATTGTCCCCAAAAATTTTTTCCATCTTTACCTCATTAAACTTTTAAATTCTCGAACTCAAAATTAAATCCCAAAATTTGGTAAATTCAAAAATAGTCCCTTAGAATTTTGTTTTGCACTTAGGTCCTCAAATTATTAGTTATTACAATTAGGTCCTTAAAATTCTCGATTCCTGCAATTCAATCCTTAAATCCAACTATGTAGAGCATGCATCCTAAATAAATTCTCATA
Organism: Primulina eburnea; assembly: GCF_022965805.1. Taxonomy (NCBI): domain Eukaryota; kingdom Viridiplantae; phylum Streptophyta; class Magnoliopsida; order Lamiales; family Gesneriaceae; genus Primulina; species Primulina eburnea. The sequence continues at coordinate 12,496,767 of NC_133110.1, forward strand.
ATTAATATTACATTTCCAAAGATACTTAAAATCCTCAAATTGTACATTTATAATCCTAAAGATTGTCGTAGTCTTCGAAACGCTATTGCTTATATGAAATCCTCAAAAATTTACTCGACTAGCAACCAAGAACCATTAATAATTTCTTAGAAATTCTACAAGTCTCAAAAGCATTCATAATTTTTTAGTTTAACTTATGGCCCATAAGTAGAACATCAGTACTACTAACCCAAAAATTAATATAGTCAAATAATTTACGACCTCTCCTAATGCTCAATAGCAAAATTCTTATTTATGTCCGGTGGGGGTGTAGGTGCATTTCCCTCCTGACTCTGATGCTCACCGTCCTCATGACGGCGCTCATCATCCCTCGCGCGCTCAACAAGGCGTCTAGGAGGCATATTGTTCCATACATATAACCCAAACGTAACCAACATGCATAATTCCCTAATTTCTTTAAATTTAAGTAAATACTGAATAATAAAATCTGAACGTAAAATATTTCATGAAATCATGCTGTTCAAATAATTCATGCTTTAAATAAAATGCGTAAATGTAAAACTTACAGACCGAAGACCTGACTTCGTGAGTTTCTCGTGGTCAGTAGTAGTGTAACCCTTTACAAGAACATAGGCTCTGATACCAACTGTAAAGGCCCGAAAATTTGTGCTTGAAAATTTGCGGAAAAATTTGAAAATTTTCTCTTTAAATAAATAAAAGACTTCATTCATAATTAAATTGATAAATAAAGTTTAATGTTCAAAATGGCAGTGGAAGTATTTAATGTTTACAAAATAACCGTAAAAAAAGTATAATCCAACGACAAATAAAAATATTTGATCAGAAAGTAATAAATGCTGAAAAATGAGGTCCTCGGGTTCCACTACTGCTGACTCGAGCTGTCTTACTGGTCCCCGCCCTCGGTCCTGAAATCATCAGTACCTACAACAATCAAGTCTAGTGAGTCTAAAGACTCAGCATGCATATATCTTAAATGACGAGTAAATAATATAGTAAAATTTGCATGGGATAAAAATATCATGTCATGAGGCATAACATGAAAATAGCTTATCATGAGCAATTATAATACGTGCATAACTGAACTGAAAATATCATGGTAAAAATGTTTGCTCTTTGGAGCCTTGTACTGAAATAACTTGTAATAATTTTCTTGGTGAGATTATGGTCTACGCAAGTGGTCCCAGAACTGAACTGACCGGTAACTGGCGACCGGGCCGGTAACTGACGAACGGGGTAATTTTGACCGGTAACTGGGGACCGGGTGAAACTAACCGGTAACTGACGACCGAGAACTGAACTGACCGGTAACTGACGACGGGTGAAATAATAATCCCAGGATAGTAAAGTGACCCCAAAAAATATCGTATAAATCTCAAAATGAATATTTTTGCACGTGATATAATTAAATAACATCATTAAATATGATCAATTTCGATCTTCTTGTATTAAAATCATGTACTTGCGATATTTAAAAATACCTACATGGCTTGATTGAAGAGTGAAAGAAGATATAAACATGCCTTGGTTTGTTTTGACAGAAAACAAACGAAATAACGACGCGGCGCGGCGAAGACGGAGTGCTCTTCACTTTCACTTTTTCTCTCTTAATTCCTTTAAACCAAACATGCACCATAATTATTATAATAGCGTAAAAAAATCGTAATCGCGATGCATGAACATTTAAAAATATCATTATTTGTGCTCAGGGCGCTGCCAGGACCAAAATCTCACCCCGGGTGCAAAATGACCATTTTGCCCCTGAAAAACCCAAAATGACCGTTTTGTCCCTAGACGTAAAATTTCACTTCTTTGACATTTTCTTAATTCCATTGGCTCTAACATGTCCCAAATAATTATTTAAGCCTACATAAACTTTTCCATATTTTTATTTCGCTTAAATCTATGACTTTTAAATTAATCTTTAAATATAACATATTACGACGTTTTATTCTCGAACTATACCAAACCTTAGCATAAAATTTCCCAAATAAAAAAAAATTACACTTCTAATAATTATTTGAGCTTAAATATAATTTTCCATAATTTTATCAAACTTAAATCTAGGCGTTTCAATTAATTCTTTAATTAACCTTTCTTGAGGCGACTAAATCCCAGATAAATCTAAAACTCATTATTTTGATCCGAAACTTACCAAACTCCTTAAAATATCCCAAAACATTTTTAAAGGAATTCCTAGACGTAAATTCGAGCCTAAAGCCAAATTTAACCGATTCATTTTAAAACTTGGACCAGTGTCCCGGTTCAAATCCGAATCGACTCGAAACACGACCAAATTTTTCCCATCCTTTTAACACTCCTTAAAACCACTATAAAGCTCCTAAAACTTTCACCTCAGCACCTTAAACTCATGGCTGATAATCCAGCATATCCTTGGACTCTAATCCCCCTCCCCCAACAAGACACGTACACCCTTACTCACCCCTCTACATTTTTGTGCTACCCTCCTCCACCGAAAACAGCCCTCAACCAATCACATTTTAGTCTAGGCTCTCCTGGACTAAAATAACCCACGCTTACATCTCCATGCACTAACACACCCCACCCGATCGCTACCCCACGAAGAGAACCAACCCACGGCTGTTCACACGATCGCCTACAGCTCCACGCCTAGCTATGTTCGGGCCATCCAAGGCCACGCCTCAGACCCACCAGAGTCTGATCCGAGGGTTAGGAGCAGCCCTTGCACCACAGCATACTTCTAAACTCTCGGCATTACCATCCTCGAAGCACAACAAGAAAAGAAAAACGAGACCAGCGCTCGGTTCCTCCCCGATGGCAGCTCCTACGTAACACCAGCCCCTTGACAGCATAAATCCCAACATATTATGTCCCTAAACAACCAAACACGCAGCCCCTTGCACATCATAAAACAAAACATGAGTTGTTGATCAGAAAAAATGAAGAAATGCAACCCAAATCGTTCGATCTCCATGCATGGTGTTGGATCGAGATTTTTACACACAAAGAAACATCTAACAACATGTATACAGCGTATGTGATGCAAAAACGAAAGTACAATGCGTGCCTTAGATGAATTCCACGCAAGAACGGCGAAGAGATGGGCAACGGGGAAGCGCCGGAGAATTTTGTTGCAAGAAAAAAATGCTAAACCGAAGACCCTTGTTGCTGAAAGCTCTGAAAACGATAGGGGAAGGAGAGGGGAGGTGGTGTCGGCTGATATAATTTTTAGGTTTAGGTTAATTGTAGTTTAGGTGATATATTATATAGTTAAATAATAGGTAATGGGCCTAAATTGTTTAATTAAAGATTAAAAAGATAATTAAGTCCTATAAACTCAAAAGTAGGCCCATTAAGCCCAAACTCACTCTCGAAAAATATTTCGTGTTGAAACGATTTTGAAAATAATAGCCGAACCATTAAAAAGTCTCCCGATTCAATAAAATTTGTTTATCGTTAAAAATAAAGTCCTGCGAGTAAAAATATCCAAATAAAATCCCATTTTTGAGAAATAACCTTAAAAATACCTTAACTTAATTTATAAAAATAAATCGTGTAATAAATAATTTTCCTGAAAATTTTCCGATCTCCGATCCTCGTTTGAACGTGAAATGCATCTAGAAATTCTAATGCATGAATTTCATGAATTAAATCCTATCATGAATGGATTATGCCTAAAATACATAAAAATAATTAAACATAAATTAATGAAATAAACTTGCATTTAATGATAAAAAAAAAATTAAATAAAATACCAAAGAAGTTTAATAACTTGCATGCATGCCAACTTTTTAAAATATATTTACTAACATGCTAAATTACCACTTCTTAAATAAGTCTTTATTAACTTATCTCAATATTCCATCTCCAGTCCGGTCTCACTTATTTAACTGAAAAGATAACAATTAAACTACTCCGTAAAATAAATAAATTTAAAGAAAAGAATTTAAATACTCATACGATAAAAATCATTTTAATTTTAAATACTAGAATTATGCATGGCTAATACGCAGTCCAATTTACGGGTTCTACACAACAAATCATCAATTGAGTGAACCGGAAATATACGTCAAAATATTTCAAAACGGGCAATAAAGAAATTAATGGCCCCAAAAAATAATCACACTTACGGCTGAGCGCGCTCCTTGTGAGCTTTTCTTGGAATAGCATTCCTTAAAGACGACATCTTTATGCTAGCAAAAAAAATTCACAGAACTTTAAAATCAATTTACGCACTTCAAAAAGCAAAAACCACTACAAAAAACATAAAGGGCTAACAAAAATCTTGAGTTGAAATAATTTAACCGTGAAACAGCGAAGATTATCGGTACAGAAAAAAAACAACGGATTTCTTTCGTATTTACACCAAATTCAAAATAATTATTAAGCACGGAAGACTCGCCTATGGAAAGCGGTGAAGGCTTAGGGTTTAAAGGAGACACCAATGCAGAGAATCTTGATTTGATGAAAAGTATTTTATATTGTGGCAAAAAAATTATTCTAAATTAACTAAAATTCAATCGTGCAAATTGGCTTCCGGATTGAGTGCAAACTTATGTGAGACGATATCACGAATCGTATTTTGTGAGATGGATCTCTTATTTGGATCTTCCATGAAAAATATTACTTTTTAGGCTAAGAGTATTATTTTTTATTGTTAATATCGGTAGGATTGACCCGTCTCACAGATAAAGATTCGTGAGACCGCCTCACAAGAGACCTACTCCTGATTGAGTATACAAATACACACACAACACACAAAATTATGATATCACAGAAATAAAAAAACAAAATCTTGATATTATATTAAAAAATTTAGAAATAATTTTTATATGATTTTCTTATAATTAACTAGAATAATTATTTAAATATGATAGTATTTTATTATTTCAAATTTATGAAATTGTTAGAGATGATATCATATTTTAAAATATTAATTTGGTTTATAAACATAAAGAAATATTTATTAGCATATGATAAGTATAGACGAACCACAAATTTTATAAAAATAGGCTTTGGCGAAATTTTTTATTAAACAAAATAAAATATTTTATCATTCGTTTGAGCTGATTTTTGTTACATAAAAATTAGATAATGACATTAAATTTAATTACTTCAGGTCTCTTAATGTTTAATAATACTAATATCATTGTGCATGCAATTATTTGATTAGAGTTTCATTAATTTTTATATTTAACTATGAAGATTGATATTGAAAATATTAGTGATTCTTTTGTTTTAGTTTGGAATTATTATTTAGATAATGAAAAGGGTAAGGCGACAATTTTAACGACGGTTTCGCGATCCGACTGCATCGCATTCTAGAAGCGACGGTTTTTCAACTCCCGTCGCTTATAGCGACGGTTCTTTGGAAGAAGACCGTCGCTATTTTTGCGACGGTTTTAAGAAACCGTCGTTAATATTAGCGACGGTTTTAAAAACCCGTCGCTATATTTAGCAACGGCTTCGTAAAATCCGTCGCTATATTTTGCTTGAACTGTCGCTATATAGCGACGGTTTTATGAAAACCGTTGCTTATCAAATTAAACGACGGTTTATTTAAACTGTCGCTCTATAGCGAATGTTTTGATAAAACCCGTCGTCTTTAAAATTAAGCGACGGTTGATTGAAAACGATCGCTAACATAGCGACAGTAGAATACAAGACCGTCGCCCATGTGCGACGGTTTGTGGAATTGTCGCAATATTAGTGAAGGTTTATTAAAACCGTCGCTACGCCTTCCGTTTTTTTTTTGTAGTGAACCGCGCTATGAATGACAGTTGTAAGTTTATCCTCTCTCAAATCCAAATCACGTTCTAATAACTTTCACTACTCTATTCTTCAATTCTAAAGCTGTTGAGGATCGAAGTTGAGTTTAGAGGGGGGTGAATAAACTCTACTCGTTTTTCGTTCTGATGAGGTACTTAAAATCCTGTTAAGGATAATAGTTAATCTTGTGCGAATACTTTCACCTGATTACAATGAAAACGTGCGGAAACAATCTGATGAAGTAGTTGAAACACAGTAAAACAGTAGGCAGCAGTTGTTTATGGAAGTTCGAAGATAAATTATTCTACGTCTCCCCTTCTCCTGTTTCCAGAAGGTATAACTAAAAGACTTTGGATATTACAGTATAACTCTTGTACACAACCACTTCACAAGGACTTACACCTCAGCCTACTGAAACTCTTAGTTACTCAACTCACAAATATACAAAACACAAAGTTCTGAAAAGACTCTTTTCAAATTACAGACTCTTCTTGATAAAATATAATTGATGTTTGAGATTGAAGAGTGTAAGAATCAGTAGCACAAGATGATCTTTAAAAGATCAGATATAAGCTGTGAAGCGTGTGCTACTTTTTATTTGTGTTGAACTTTCTAAGTACTCAAGGAATTTCGGGATTCGTCTGATAAGAGAGTAGCTTTGTTCCTTGAAAATGATATTATGCGAAGTGTCGTGTCGAAGAAGGATTTGATCCAAGTATATATAATCGACTGAGTTCAACGTTCACAATCAGAGTATGTCTTCAGATAACTGATACAATCAGCTTTATTACCGAAAGAAGTTCCTGCAGAAAAGCTATAAAACAATCAGTCTTGTTTTATACTTAATTGGGTAATATGCATTAAATGACTCCGTATAGTATTTAATGCTGCAATTAATACTAGTACTAGGAACTCTTTAACGGTAACAATTAAGATAGCAACGTTAGAAAAGCGTTCTCTACTGATTTTGTATTGTTATCCCTTTTCTACTAGTTTAGTTATAGTAGATCAGCAACTACTGAAAAGTTATTCTATTGTACTGGTCTGCTGGTCTACTGGTCTACTGGTTTTAGTTATCATCGCCACAATAAAATTCATGTCTAACAATTTCCCCCTTTGTGGTGATGCCAACCTAAACAGTAGAAAATCGTTAAGTAAAAAGCAGATTGATCATTTAAACAAAAGGATAAAGTCAATAAAGAATTAAAGTAAAAAGATCAATCGGTTCCAATATCCCTGTAAATGATTTCTTCATTTTGAGGTTCTTGATCTCTTCTGTTAGAGGGTTCAGCCTCATCTTCAGGTTGCCTAACTCCTGCTTGATCACCTCTAGTTCCTCTATCTTCCCCCTTTTTGGCATCAGCGGCAACAACATGAGCAAAGAGATCATTCAGTCTTCCGGAAATATTGTGAATGCCATCAGTTAGCATCTCCAGATACGGAGTTTGATTTGAGATGCGATTATCCAATGCAGTGATAGATTGATTTTGAGAGTCAATCTTGGCATCCAAAAGTTCCACAGATGTAGACAGTGATCGGAAGAGATCATCATGCTCCATGATTCGATTGAGTATATCATTTTGAGTAAGAATCAGGTTGCTGTGGTTGCGCGCTATAGCCTGTCTGAACACAATGGCTTCTGCAAGCTTTTTCTCCATGTTTTCTGCTGTGTTGTAAACATGTTTTCCCATGCGATCTCTGAATGATTGAGCACCAGCGAATTCTGAGATGTTCTCACAGGACATCCGTTTGACCCGATCAGACACGTTGTTGAGATCTCTTTGCAGAGACTCAATCTGAATTTCCAAGTTGAAAGGATCTGATTCTGGGGAAGGAGTTCGCTGTAGCATACGTTGCTGAAACTCAATGAGACGAGAGTTCGTCTGAGTTGGAGCAGCAGGGGAGGTAATCAAATCAGTCGAGATAGTGGCAGCATCCACCACGGCAGTAGAAGAAGTAGGATCTGCTGAGCTCTCTACTGGAATTGCAGAATCAGTAGGTTCAGTAGCAATCAGAGGAAGGGAAATAACTTCAGTAGGAATGGCCAAGTCAGAGGCCAACATCTCTTCCATTGGTGCAATAACAACCTGTGAACCTGATGGTTCTTCAGTAGAAGGTGGAGAGGGCTGATCCAAAAGAGTGTGCATCTCTGCTTGATGAGCAGCAGAAAATATCTCTAAGTTCGGCAGTGAAGAAGTAGCATCTGGTTCTGCTAATTGTTGCCCTGGGGTAGGAGAATCAGATGGTGGCAATGAAGTAGCCGGTGCTGCTTCCAGAGTAGTAGAGACAGTAGGGACAATCGATTCAATGACTTCCTCAACTGAAGCCAGTTCATGCACGGACAATAGGGATGAACACTGCATGGGCCTTGTTGGAGATGCAGGAGTACTAAGAGCAGAAGCCTTTGGGGAGGCTGTAGTCCTTTCCTCGACTGACTTAGTCTGTTGAAATTTGGGACAAGGCCAACATGATAAACAATAGGCTCTCCAAAGCCTTGTTCTTGAGCAAGAAGTTGCTCACTCATCTGCTTTAACCTGTCAGATAGAATCATAATAACGTTTTGATCCTGAACAGCAGTAGGAACAGCAGGATCAAAGTTCGATTGAAGAACTTGCAGAACCGATTCTAATTTCTGACATTTCAGCTGATCGAGGATGAAGTTCCTTCTACACAGGGCCTCGATGACATTTTCTATTTTTGCCAGATGAAAAATTCTCTTTTCTGCATTCATCATTTTGCCATAATTCCCTTTGGTCTTGAAATAAGCAAAAGAATGAAACAATCGGACAGTATGCCATTCATCAAAGAAATTCATGTCATTGTTTGCAGAAGTCTCAATCTCGGCTAGATGAAGATCAACGCCGGTAGTGACAGTGGTTTTGTGACCAAAAACCGTTGGTTCTTCAACCAATTTCCCTTTGCCTTTGTCAGAAGATGAAATAGGCATAATGGGTCGGAAAGCAGAAGACCCGCTTGCTGGTTCTCGAATAACGATTCCAGATGTCGGCTTGAACACAGAAGCAGTAGCCGATTCTGGAATGGACGCAGTAGCTTGTACAGTCAAAGAAACAGTAGATCGAGCAGAAGGAACCGCTTCTGGAAAGACCTGTAGGATAGGTACCTTCTCAATTTCAGACAGTGCTGCTGTCTTCTTAATCTTAAGAATAGTGCGCGGTTTCTTCTTGGCCGGGGTTGGTACTGGTGGTTGAACATCAGCAGCAGACTCTTCTGATGTTGTTTTGTCTGAGTCCGTCGAAATAACCACCCGTTTCTTTGAAATTTTCTTTTGAGGTTTTGAAGCCTCAGAAGTAGTTTCCCCAATTTCCTTCTTCAAGGCGACAAATTCCTCCACAGTTGGTTTAGGCCTTAAAGCCAGTACATTTGTTGCATCAATCATAGTAACGGAAGTAGCATCTAGATCACTGGTAGATGCGAAACCAGCATCCTTGAGCATAGCGCTGATCTGAACAGCGAAACCAGAGCTCCTTCTAACAACCATATCCTTCAAAATTCTGAAAATAAAATGACTCCAGTCCACCTTAATCCCCTTAGAGATGGCAGTCATTACTTGAACTTTCTCCTTCGTCAACTTGTCGAAGGTGCCAGCTTTGATCAAAATAGCTTTAGCCACAATATCGGCCAAAATCTGATACTCTATTTTGAGCAATTTCTTGTGACAAGAAGGAGATACTTCTTCTCCAGATGCTGAGAAGGAGGTGAGTGCTACAGACATATCTGTCTTGGAAATATCAGAAAGTTCAGACATACCTGAGAGTGGAAGGAGGAAGGTTGCTCCTAAGTGTGCGGCATCAATAGAAATAGATGCATCTCCTTGAGTATAAACAATCCTTCCTTCATGCACTGTTGCTTTAGCGTAAAATTCCAGAAGAGCATTTTTGTAAATAACTGCTGGCGCTTCCCGGAATTTTCTGAGTCCGGATTTTTCAATATCCTTAAACATTTTGACTAGATTCTCATCCTTGATGTTGAGAACCGAAGCAAAGTTAACTTGATAAGCATTAAGGGTGTATGCTCCAGCCATTTTTGTATGCAGATGAGATCAGATAAATTTTTGCAGTAGTTAGTAATGATAGAGAGAAATCAGTAGCTGAATAGCGATAGTTATGAAACAGTAAAGATGAAAAAGGTGAAAATTTAGATAGATATACAGCCGTCAAATAAACATAAAGACACGTGTCAATATGTTCTTGGTTGAGTGTTTGAAAAGTTTTGTAGAAACTGTCAGGTACACGAATGATTTTGAAAAATTTGAAAAAAGCGGGCTGTCCAGACGGTTACTAAAGAAATCAGAAGAGGATTTGTCGTTTTATGATAACGTCTGCTGGAAGTTTCAGAGTGCTGAAATATTTGAGCACTTTGACAAACCAGTAGACTTGTAGTTTTATCGAAAAGACAACATCCTATCTGTTTTCTGAAAAGGTGTCAAACTCTTGGTCTGACTAAGATATTGTTCCCCCTCGGTAAATGCAATTAATAAATGGTCATTAAAGCGACAAGTGACTCTTGGCTATCTATTAATCTGAACCGTTGAATTTGATCAGTCACAAGAGTCTCTGTTTCCTCTATAAATATCTGCATATTTTGAGCGAGATTAAACAAGTAAGATCTAGAATGAAAATACAAGTAAAAGGAGAGTTAGAGTCTGATCCTGGAGTCGAAGCAAAGGTGTTCAGAGAGATGTTTGAGGATATCATTATTTACGTAATGATCCTTGAATCAAACTCTTGGAGTCGTAACGCCAACAATCAGAAGGATTTGTTGTTATTATGTAGTCTGAAAAGCAGCATCGATCTTGTCCAGAGGCTCGCTCATGCAATAAGTGAGTTCTGGTGGATAGATGGAGCTGAAATTTTCAGTATTATCTCGGCAAGCCTTTTCCAATATATTAGTACTGACAAGTCCCAAGCTTGCCAGATTCTTGTAAGGCCGAGGCTTGCTTAGATTCTTTCTAGGCCTTTCTTTTCGAAGAAGACCATCCTTCTTCCTGCTGAAGTACTTTGCTCTGCTGATATAACTGAAAGCAAAAGTTAAATGTAAAGTTTTTGGTTAAAGAAGCACTTGTAGATCTACTGCTTTCATTTTTGCATCGTGTAATGTACTGAAATTGTTTCTAATAAAATTCCAGTTTGCGTATCTGACTTTTCTCTTCTGCTTTTCCGCAAATATCTTACTGTTAGTTCAATGCGATAAACAATTAAATAATAATAAAATTTTAACTAAGATATCAGAAGATGATTAAGTTAAATCTATCAAACCAAGAGAATTCCGAAAGTAAGAAAACTTATTTTCTGGTAAGGGTTTCGTGAAGATATCTGCTGTTTGTTGATCAGTAGAAACATATTCGAGACGAATGTTCTTCTTCTGCACATGATCTCTAATAAAGTGATGTCTGATGTCAATGTGCTTCGTTCTGGAATGAAGTACTGGATTTTGTGTGATTGCAATTGCACTGGTATTGTCACAGAATATAGGTGATTCGGAGGCTTGAATCCCATAGTCTCTTAACTGTTGTTAAATCCACAGTATCTGAGAGCAGCAGCTTCCAGCAGCCAGATATTCTGCTTCTGCAGTAGATGTGGCTATGGAAGTCTGTTTCTTGCTAAACTAGGATATCAACCTATCACCAAGAAATTGACAAAAACCACTCGTGCTTTTTCGGTCTAGTTTGCAACCTGCATAATCAGCATCTGAATATCCAATAAGATTTAACGATGAATCATTGGGATACCATAAGCCGACATTTTGAGTTCCTTTCAAGTACTTCAAAATACGTTTAGCAGCAATATAATGAGATTGTTTGGGGTTAGATTGAAATCTAGCACAAATACAAACAGCAAACATGATATCTGGTCTACTGGCAGTTAGATATAATAATGAACCAATAAGACCGCGATACTGAGTTACCTCTACTGGAATACCACTTTCATCTTTATCAAGTTTAACAGATGAGCTCATTGGAGTAGAAGCAGCAGAGCATGCTTCCATTCCGAACTTTTTCAGAAGCTCCTTGGTATACTTGGCTTGATTTATAAAGATTCCAGTCTCTAGTTGCTTGATCTGTAATCATAAGAAGAATGTTAATTCTCCGATCATACTCATCTCAAATTTATCCCGCATCAATTTTCCAAACTTTGCACATAATTTGGGGTTAGTTGACCCAAAGATGATATCATCAACATAGATCTGTACCAAAAGAGTGTGCTTATTCTTGACTAAAGTAAACTAGGTTTTATCTACTGCTCCAATGGTAAAATCATGATCAATAAGAAACTGTGATAGAGTGTCATACCATGCTCTAGGTGCCTGTTTTAGACCATATAATGCTTTGTGTAATTTAAATACATGATGAGGAGAGAAATGATCGATAAAACCTGGAGGTTGTTCCACGTAAACTTCTTCTTGTAGTAGACCATTCAGAAAAGCACTTTTCACATCCATTTGATATACTTTGAAATTCTTAAAAGCAAAGGCTAAGAATATTCTGATTGCTTCGAGCCTTGCTACTGGTGCATAAGTCTCATCAAAGTCTATGCCTTCTTCTTGTCTGAAGCCTTGAGCCACCAGTCTAGCTTTATTTCTCACCACTGTGCCTTCTTCATTGAGTTTGTTTCTAAATACCCACCGAGTTCCAATGACAGCTTGGTGAGATGGTCTAGGTACTAGAAACCAAACTTCATTACGTTTGAATTGATTCAGCTCTTCTTGCATGGCTTCAATCCAACTAGGATCCAGAAGAGCTTCTTCAATTTTCTTTGGTTCATCCTGAGATATAAAAGCAGCATGCATGTATTCATTAAGCATTTGCCTTCTGGTTCTCAAAGGCGCTGCTGGATTACCAATAACCAATGATGGAGGATGAGATTTTCTCCAGATAAACGGATTTAAATGGACATCTTCCTGATTTGATATGTTAAGATTGTTCTCCACAGAACCAGTAGTAGGTTCTTGAACATCTTCTGCTGGTATTGGTAGATCCAAAGTCTGTACTTCTGGTTCCACTATTGGAATGTCTGGTTCTGGATTTTGAAGATCCTTGGTATTAGCTTCTACATCATCTTCACTGTCTATTTCCAAGTGAATCCTGTCTAACATGTTACTTAAATCAGATATGTTAGAAATTTCAGCACTGCTGTCTTCATCGAAGACAACATGAATCGATTCTTCAACATTAAGAGTTCTATTGTTGAAGATTCTAAAAGCTCTGCTTACAGTAGAGTAACCAAGAAATATTCCAGCATCTGATTTAGAATCAAATGCAGTTAAATGATTCTTGCCATTATTCAGTACAAAACATTTGCAACCAAACACATGAAAATATGATACGTTAGGCTTCTTCCCTTTCCATATTTCATACGGAGTCTGATTGTGTCTTTTGTTGACCATAGATCTGTTTTGCGTGTAACAAGCAGTATTGATAGCTTCAGCCCAGAAGCGCTGAGAAATGTCTGCATCTGCTAGCATTGTTCTAGCTGCTTCTTTTAGAGTTCTATTTCTCCTCTCAGCTACTCCGTTTTGTTGAGGAGTTCTGGCAGCTGAAAATTCATGATGAATTCCCTGTTCATTCAAATATAACTCAAGATACTTATTAGTGAATTCAGTGCCCCGATCACTTCTGATTTTAATGATGGTTGTAGATTTTTCATTTTGAATCCTTTTCAGAAGCTTGATCAAGAGACTACTGGTTTGATCTTTTCTTGCGAGAAAGATTACCCAAGTGAATCTAGAAAAATCATCAATAACAACAAGAGTATATTTCATTCCCCCTAAGCTCATGATGGGGATTGGACCAAATAAATCCATATGCAATAGTTCCAGACATCTTGAAGTTGATTTGCTATCTTTCGTCTTGAAACTGGATCTTAGCTGTTTCCCAAGCTGACAAGCAGAACAAACATGATTTTTAACGAAATTAATGTCAGGTAATCCATCAACCATATTCTGCTTCTTGAGATAATTGATTGACTTGAAATTCAGATGATTCAATTTCTTATGCCATAGCCAGTGTTTATTGCTAAGAGAAGCAACTAAGCATGTGGGAGTATTGACATGATTTGAGTTCCAAGAGACCCTGTAAGTGTTGCCTTCTCTTTTTCCCGTTAACACAGTAGTTTCAGCAGAATCTCTAACTATACATGAATGTTTTTGAAAAGCCACAGAATAACCGTTATCACATAGTTGACTAATACTGATTAGATTGTAACAAAGATTGTCAACTAATAAAACATTATCAATAGTTATGTTACCATGGATAATCTTACCCTTACCCATGGTATTACCTTTTGAGTTGTCTCCAAAAGTTATCTTTGGTCCAGTGCAACTTACTATCTCAGAAAGTAGGTTTCTTTGTCCAGTCATGTGTCTGGAACATCCACTGTCCAGATACCATGTAGAGTTACTGATTTCTGCTTCCTTCTGATGTTCTTGCAAACACAAATTTTAGTATCTGGTACCCAAATCTATTTCGGTCCAAGCCTTATCAGTCCTTTGAGGACCCACATTTGTACAATTTTTGGTGACCTTGTACTTCGGGTGTCCAAAGATGTGTGTGCCTCAGAAGGTCTGTTATTTCTAACAGTATGCATATTAAAATGTTGTTCCTCCCTTCTGTTTCTGTTTTCCAGTCTGTATCTCTTCTGAACAGGTTTAGAGTTGTAGTACTGGTAGTTTCTAACCTTCATAGGATGTTGTCTTCCAGAGTTGAATTCTTTTCTGAATCTAGAACTCTGGTCAACTTTTCCTTAGGTTTAACGTAACCCAGACCATAGTGCATCCTTCTGTTCGTCTGATTTACATTCCTTTCAACTGAAACAGTAGGTACTACTGGTTCCTGTACCACACTGGATTTCACAAAGTGAATGTATTTCCCTTTGCATATATCCAGTGTTGGCTTAGTATTCGTTTCAGATGTGCCTTCATTATTACAAAAACCGAGACCACTCCTATCTCCTGACTGTTTTTGTAATTCTTGCATCTTTTCAAATGAAACAGAAGACTTATTCCAAGCATTTACCAGCAACGACAACTTCTGGTTTTCAGAAAGCACCTTCTGCTAATCTGCTTTGGCTCTTTCAATCTCAGTTATTAATTTACTCATCTTAACTTGCAAATCATTGCACCTGTCTACTTGCAAGCAAGTTAACTTACTGTTCTGATTCTTTAAGTTCTGATTTTCAATCTTAACTTCTTCAAATGATTGAGAAAGTCTTGAATACTATTTTACCATTTCATGCAGTGCATCAATCAAGTCATTTCGTGTAAATTCATTAGAGTCAAAATCAAATACCTCTCCAGATGTCGAGGTTGAGTCATTGTCTGCCATTAGACATTTGACTTCTTCTGCATCACTGTCACTGGAATGACTATCTGAGTCAGATGACTCAGAACTAGAGTCCGCCCATTTGAATTTGCTTTCTTCGGCAATCATAGCTTTTCGATCTCTTCTGGACTTTTTGTCATTCCTCTTGTGATCATTTATCTTTTGATCATCCTTCTTTGGTTTAGGACAATCTGCAATGAAGTGCCCTATCTTTCCACAGTTAAAGCATCCCATATCACCAGATGGTGAATCTTTCTTGTAGTTGCGATTGGGACCCTGATAAGTTCGATGATTCTTCTTCATGAACCTGGAAAATTTCTTCACAAATAAGGACATAGCATCACTACTGATTTGTACAGCAATCTTCTCCATTGTATTGTCAATGATCACAGTCGATAATGCCTGAGGTACAACTGCAGCAGCAGTAGAAAAGGTAGAGGCAGTAGCAGTAGCAGCAAGAGCCTTGGTTGGTAGGCTTGAAGGATCTTCTCCACTTCTCACTTCCAACTCGAACTCGTAGGCTTTCAGATCTGCAAATAAGTCGTGCAGTTCCAACTTGTTCAAGTCTTTGTATACTCTCATAGCCATTGTTTTAACATCCCATTCTCTGGGTAATGCTCTCATCACATTGAGGGTTATTTCTCTGTTGTTATACTCTTTACCCAGAGCTGTTAGCTCATTTACCAGGCTGCTGAATCTTTCATCAATTCATTTAGAGTTTCACCAGCTCTCATTTTCAGATTTTCGAACTTCTGCATTGCTACAGACAGTTTGTTTTCTTTTGTTTGCTCATTTCTTTCACATATCTGGATGAGCTTCTCCCAAATATCCTTTGCAGTAGAACACATTTTGATCTTGCTGAAGGTGTTCTTGTCGAGAGTTTTATACAATATATCCTTCGCGACATTATCAAGATTGGCTTTCTTCTTATCTTCACTGGTCCATTCACTTCTTGATTTCTCGACCATTTGTGGTGCACCGTCAGTAACAGCAACAGCTGTGTTAGGCTTTAAGATTTTCAGTGGACCATCTGTGATGACATACCACATGTCATCATCTTGTGCTGCAAGATGAGCTTTCATTCTTATCTTCCAGTCATCAAAGTCTTCCTTAGAGAACATAGGGATCTTACTGAAGTGTGCCATTTGTTGCAGTTTTTCACAAACAAGAATGACCTGCTCTAATACCAATTGTTGAGGATCGAAGTTGAGTTTAGAGGGGGGGTGAATAAAATCTACTCGTTTTTCGTTCTGATGAGGTACTAAAATCCTGTTAAGGATAGTAGTTAATCTTGTGCGAATACTTTCACCTGATTACAATGAAAACGTGCGGAAACAATCTGATGAAGTAGTTGAAAAACAGTAAAACAGTAGGCAGCAGTTGTTTATGGAAGTTCGAAGATAAATTCTTCTACGTCTCCCCTTCTCCTGTTTCCAGAAGGTATAACTAAAAGACTTTGGATATTACAGTACAACTCTTGTACACACCCACTTCAGAAGGACTTACACCTCAGCCTACTGAAACTCTTAGTTACTCAACTCACAAATATACGAAACACAAAGTTCTGAAAAGACTCTTTTCAGATTACAGACTCTTCTTGATAAAATATAATTGATGTTTGAGATTGAAGAGTGTAAGAATCAGTAGCACAAGATGATCTTTAAAAGATCAGATATAAGCTGTGAAGCGTGTGCTATTTTTTCTTTGTGTTGAACTTTCTAAGTATTCAAGGAATTTCGGGATTCATCTGATAAGAGAGTAGCTTTGTTCCTTGAAAATGATATTATGCGAAGTGTCGTGTCGAACAAGTATTTGATCCAAGTAACAATCAGTCTTGTTTTATACTTAATTGGGTAATATGCATTAAATGACTCCGTATAGTATTTAATGCTGCAATTAATACTAGTACTAGGAACTCTTTAACGGTAACAATTAAGATAGCAACGTTAGAAAAGCGTTCTCTACTGATTTTGTATTGTTATCCATTTTCTACTGGTTTAGTTATAGTAGATCAGCAGCTACTCAAAAGTTATTCTATTGTACTGGTCTGCTGGTCTACTGGTCTACTGGTTTTAGTTATCATCGCTACAATAAAATTCATGTCTAACAAAAGCCATCAATCTTTGTTCATGAAGTAACAATCAATATCTCATCCAATAATCGGACAACATAAATCTTCAATGGCTTATAAAAATACATGGTCTGAATCTCTTTCAGCCGATACAAGATCATTTTCCACGAAATTAGGAATCTCTTTATTCGTGTTTAGTAATTCTTGAACTTCCTTATCAAACCCATTAAAGTAAACATTGATCAACATCGAACTCAAGGCAGATTCTTGAGGCAGACCCCTGCCTAAACAAACCCCACCCAATTCAATGTTGACTATCTTACATTCAAACAACCTTTTTTTTATCAAATCTAGAAATGCCTTATGTTCAATTTTCTCACCCAGTATCAAAAACAACTTATCAATATGGCCAGAGCTAAATAATTCACGATCAAATTTAACAATAAATCACCAACTTGGGTTCACCACCGAATTCCTTAAATACCAAATCGATGTGTGGCGGCCCATGTTTGCTCGCTTGTCATAGCAAAAGGTAGCAAACCTAAAAACTTATGCATAAACCATAAAACTTGTTTGAACTCTCTCCAAAGTAACTCTTTTATTACACATATATCTAAATAGAACATATGTTTAAATGTTAGTTTTCTAAATATATATATATATATATATAAACATTCAAAACAACACTCTATTTTCCCACATTTTTCTATTATATTTTTATGGAAAAGAATTTCGACAATGAAAATATAAGCTATAAACTTTACACACATTATTGTAGTTCTTCGCAGTGAAATTTGATGGATCTGACTGCTCTAGTGGCAGAGTATTTTTGGGAACTTAAAAGCATGAAATATCACTATATCGGTAACTATGTCTTTTTCATTATTTATAATATTACATTATTATTTTATATAATATAACAATTTTCAGTCACACCATAAATTCAACATGTGTTTTTCGATTAAATCACCGGTCCGGTTATGAAGGTGATCCGGTTATGAAAACATTGAAGTATACTTTTGCTTCCAACATCAGTCACAGAAAAATTATGTTTCAACGTTTACGGTTGTTCCGATAAAAAAATCACGCAGTTTCCACACAATTACGAAAATTGTGCTTCCCAGATGACTACAGGATATTGTTGCACGTCCCCTCCTCAAGTTCTCATTAAAGAAATCTTCGTTATATAAGTATTCTACTCAACGTTTCCTTTCCTGTCGCCATTTATACACGGGTCTTGAAGTGGGACTAACCATTTCATCTTCACGCAGTTTGCGTTTCTTACCCCTTTTCTGCACCAATGATGCATTAAAATGATTAGTACCCTACAGCGAAACAAGGGAAAAATGAAGCGTATAACGTACTCTCTGAAATATTGATACCTGTAACTCTTTCTGTAACGACCCGAAAATCAGACTACGTATAAGCCATGCATAATTATTAGTATTTAAATTTAAAAATGATTTATATATATATATATATATATATATATATATATATATATGAAGGGTCTAATTCATTTTGATATTTGACAAGTCATAACTATTTATTTTAAATGCAAAAGTTTAGTTTTATCCTTTCAGTTAAATACGCGAGGACAGACCGGAGTTTGGAAATTAGAAATAAGATTAATAATAAGAAAAATATTCCTAAATTTAATCTAAGTCAAGGAATAATTTAATTTAAAGAAAAAGAATGTTTTAGGATTTATTAAATTAATTGGAGTCAAGTTAGTAAATAAATCCTATTAGGTTCAATATTTAATGAAAGCTTAAATTAAAATATGTAAACAAATGTGGATAAATTAATCTAGGTATAATATAGTCAAGAAATTAATATAGCATTTAAATACTTAAATTTTAAACCATGCAATGCCATGCAAGATTTCATTCTAATTTAATTTGTTAATTCACTAAAACATAAAATGGTTATTTAAAACACTAAGAATTTAAAATAAAAGACTTAATCAACATTATACCATGCAATATTAGTAGAAATTTAATCAACTCCTTAAGCAAATTCAAATGCTTAGTAAATCCCATTCCAACCACCCTTAAATAGCCTTTAAGGTGAATACAATTCCTCACCTTTAACCCATTAGTTATTAGTGAATTCAAATACAATAATACACCTTGATTCTTCCTTAACACATCATGCTAGCAAATAAACGAAATCATGCAAAAAAAGGGAG
The DNA here is from genome assembly GCF_022965805.1 of Primulina eburnea. Classification (NCBI taxonomy): domain Eukaryota; kingdom Viridiplantae; phylum Streptophyta; class Magnoliopsida; order Lamiales; family Gesneriaceae; genus Primulina; species Primulina eburnea. The sequence goes on from NC_133110.1 coordinate 12,516,135, forward strand.
GAAAAGAATCGGCCAGCAAGGAGGAATGAAAAACCATTCAAAGTCCCTTCCATTCCTTCACTTGTAACTCTCATTTTAAGGCTTATAATGTCACCTTTAACACCTATTAAGTCATTCAACTTCCTCACCTACATTCCCCACAACCTCACCTTCGAAATTACAGAAGAGAACATCAGCAAAATAATCGTGAACAGCAGCTGAAACAAGAAGAGGAACCCAACTCTGTGCCGTCACGTAGTATTCATTGTATTGGTTTGTTTTCTTCAAAACAAATTCCAAGCATGTATATGTTGTTTCTTTTCTCTTCAATCAAGTCCTATAGATATTTTTAAACCATTATATATTCATGATTCCAGCAATAAATCGAAATTGACAGCAACATTCCAAGCAATAAGCTGTACAGAATTTTTTCAGCTCCCTTGTTTTTCCACTTCACGGTTTGCTGATATTTGTTACTTACAGGGGGTTGCTCGATTCCAAGCACTCAAGGCTGCTTTTAGGAATAATTTAGAGTGTGTTAGGGTTTTATTGCTCCATTGGTTTTCATCCATATCCTCAAAAATACAGAAATGACAGTGAAATCTTTCTTAAGTGCAGAAGTGAGTCTCGGTTTTGGTTCTTTGAATGGTTAAGGTGTGTATTCGAATCTTGGCTGTCCTAGGGACTGTAGCCACAATTAGAACACTTCTTTAACATGTCTAGGACGTGACCAAGGTGTCCTTTCCAAGCTTGGTTCACGGATCCATCAAAATTTTTGAATCACAAAACAAGTGCACATTTCGAATTTTCATTTCCTGTGCTAGGGGATTTCGGTTTGTAGTGTTTGTATGGATGATGGTTGTCTCCTAGCCCGTGGCCATTGTTTATACAACACTCCATCATGTCTAGATCGAGCCATGGTCGCTCAAATGGCCATTGGAATGATACAAGGCAACAAAACAATGCAATTCATCACACTATACATAAAGTGGCTCTCTCGGTTTTGAGCTGTGAGTGTCCTAGGTGTTTGCTTGGTTTGTGTTTGGCTTTTAGCCCATAGCCATGGTCCAAGCCATGCCTTAGGATGTTGGTAAGAGTATCTGGTTGGTGGTGCAAGCCACAATGGTCATTAGTTTCATAAATTGAGCAAAACAAACACCATAGTTGCTGCTGTAATTTGACAGCAACTTGCTGTTCGGTTTTGAGGTTGGTTTGAGTCCTTGTTTGGCTTTTAGCCTGTGAACTTGGACTGTACAGTACCTTAATGAGTTAGGAAAGTCATGTTTTTGGCCGTTCGTAATTTGGTCGAGTTTAGAGGTCGTACGAGAATTTACGGCGAAAGGTGCCAAAATGACTCTCGAAAGAGTGTTTTATGTTTTTGGATTCGTTTCACCTATTTTCGTGTTTTACAGCTATTATGCATAATTTTCAGTATGTTTGAGGTATTTTAATCATGTTTAAACGTCGATTTAATGTTGGTTCGGGTTGGTACAAAGCCATGGTTAAAAATCAAGTTGTTGGTCCGAATCGTCTCGTTTTGGTTCTATGGTTAAGCTTTTGTCAAGTTACGATTTATTTCATGTCTCACATATTAGTAGTAAGTCGCAGCAAGCCTGAAAACGATCCAGCTCATCTGGTAAAAATAAGATTATAATTATATTACGTGCATAAAAATATAAAATGTTTATTCTTGAGATATATGTGATATGTCTTGTGGCCACCTTATACTTATGGGTTTGGAAGTCGGTAGGAACAACCGAGGACCTCTCCGCCCGGTGACTTACGACCAGTTTATGATTATGTATGGGTACTGACATCCAGTCCAAGGGCTGTGATTGATCTCTACCGCCCAGTATACTGTGGTTTAGTCTGATCAGGCGCTTACGCTATGTTATGGGCCACTTGCTTAGAACATTATCTCTACCAGAAAATTATGATATGATATGACAGAGCTCTATGGAGCAAAGCTTTTACGTATGATTTTCAGATATGTACGTAGATATAATTACTCATGATACGATTTTCACCATACGCTTTACGATACCATATTTTTTCGTTGCATGCGATTTTATTGTATATTTACTTGTTATTCACGATATATACATGTTGAGTGTTTAGAATCACTAGACTTGATTGTTTTAGGTACCGATGAGGTCGAGACGGAGGACGTAGATCAGTGAGCTATCTTGGGCAGCAGTAGTATACCCGAGGACCTCATGTTTTAGTTTATGCATTTTTATTATGTTTAAACTCAGTTTTAATATGTTGGATTATTTTTAAGTTGGTATTTGAAACAATATTCCTTCCGCTGTTATTTTAAAGTTGAAATTATTTACATGTTTATTATGAAGCAAGTTATTTATTTATTTAGAAAAAATTTAATAATTCCGCAAAAAAAATATGAATACGAAATACGGGCTTTCCCAGTTGGTATCAGAGCCTATGTTCTTGTAAAGGGTTTTCTACTACTGACCTTGAGAAGCTCACGAAGTCACGCCTTCGGTCTGTATGTTTTACGTTTACGCACTTTGTTTAAAGCATGAAATATTTTAACAGCATGTTTTCATGAAATATTTTACGTTCAGATTTTGATTATGCAGTATTTATTTAAATTTAAAGAAATATTGTAATTATGCATGTTGGTAACGTTTGGAATTGGAAATGTCTAAGAATTCGAATATTGGGCTTTAGGAGAAGTTGAAAATGATTTGACTATATTAATTTTTTTGGGTCAGTAGTACTGATGTCTTCCTTATGGGTCATAAGTTAATCTTGAAAATTATGAATGCTTTTGGGACTTGTAGAATTTCTAAGAAATTATTGATGGTTCTTGGTGGCTAGTCGAGTAAATTTTTGAGGATTTCATATAAGCAATAACGATTCGAAGACTACGACAATCTTTAGGATTATAAATGTACAATTTGAGGATTTTAAGTATATATGAAAATTTAAGATTAATTATGAGAATTTATTGAGGATGCATGCTCTACATAGTTGGATTTAAGGATTGAATTGCAGGAATTGAGAATTTTAAAGACCTAATTGTAATTACTAATAATTTGAGGACCTAAGTGCAAAACAAAATTCTAAGGGACTATTTTCGAATTTACCAAATTTTGGGGATTAAATTTTGAGTTCGAGAATTTAAAAGTTTAATGAGGTAAAGATGGAAAATTTTATGGGGACCAAATGCAAATTTCGAAGAGTTATAGGACCAAAATGTAAATTTGGAGAACTGTAAGGGCCAGATTGCAATTTTCAAAATTTTTAAGGATTAAATGCGAACTTTTGAGGAACACTTGGGATTTTGAGTATTCATAGAAATGTAAGACGTGTTATGAGAATTAATTTTGGGTTTAATAAACTTAAGGCTATTGAACTTATGATACGGGAAATCTATAAAATGAAATTGTGAATATTGAGAACTCATGGGTAATTGTGGAATTTTCGGGATTTAAAAAAAAATCTTGAGATGAGAATTGAAAGGTTTAAATGATAAGAATTTTCGGTAATTTAAGCTTGGAAAGATGATTAGAACCTCGAAATAGCTGGATTATAATGTTTTAAGGAATGACAATCAAGGACACTGTAGGATGAATAAATCTTGGGCTTGAAAATTTAAGCGTTGGTGATATAACGTCGAGGCAAATTAAGAATTTAAAGTGACGACAGGTTGAAGTAAAAATTTATCGATTAGCTAAGTTATAAGAGTAAACATTGAGTTAGCGAAATTTTTTGGGAATTTAAGTTTGATGTGTCGTAAGTTTTAACCAGGATCTTAACAGTTAGAATTATACCTATTGGGGAATTTGATTTTTCTAGAAAGTTGAGTATGATGGATGGTTAGGTTACTCGATAGACGCATGTAAGAATTGAATTAGACACCTTATCTTGAGAAATTTTGAAAGTCATTAAGAAATTTGGGACTAAGTGGATATGTGGGCTGGAGTTATACTATCTAATATTATTTGGGTTGCATAAGCTTGAATTTCAAGATTTATAAGATAGTTGTTCATACATAAGTTTTGGGTGAAATAAAAACAAAAAGAGAATTAGAGGCATTCAACATAGAGTACCAATGAACTAACATTAATTGAGTAAGAAATCCGAAATCTTGATATGGGAATTTTAGAACTCTATGGGTGATATGAGCGAAGTTGAATTATTAGAGTAAATTTATCGCTAACATGAGATAACTTATTAAGTTTTATACACTATGGTTAATTAAGCATTGATGATACTTAAGAATGCGACATTTGTTTCAATGAGGAAAGTCCAGAGTCTTAGGCCTGAACTATATTGTAATTGGAAAGAAAATGGTTTAAGCATATAATTGAGACTTGAAGAGCTTTAAAATATTGGTAGAAGGCCGATGTTGTATAATTGGGTTTTATGGATTAACGTTATTTGAGGTTTAAGATTTGCAACAATTTTATATTGGGGGTATACTCGTAAATAGTTAAGTTATATAAGTTTGGGCTGTAAGATAAAGATTCGATTCAAGGATCTTAGACTAATTTTGTTATGGAGCTGAGATAAGATTTAACTTTTAAGTGCATCACCGAGGATAGAAGTTGATCAGTAACATTTGGTGCTAAGAGTCTTTAAGTTGAACTGCGTAAATGCTAATGTAATAGGTCGTTGAACATTACGGGTATTGTATGAGAAAGGTAAGACATGATAAGTTTGAACCACCAATTCTAATATTAGGAACGATGAGAAAAGTCAGAATTCGAGGTCATAGTAAAGTAAAGCTAAGTTACCATAAGTCGTTTTAAGTTGCGATTCGCAAATGAGATTTTTGGTAGGCAATCTAATTAGGATTGAAGAAACGTAAGGACAGCCTATCACTTAATTTTTATCAGAGCAGCGCAGCGGTAGCGTGGATTGTTGGGATAATAGAATTAAGAATCTAAACTTTTGGATTATCGAGGATTAGCGAATTTCGGGGACGAAATTCAATTTAAGGGGGGAAGATTGTAACGACCCGAAAATCAGACTACGTATAAGCGATGCATAATTATTACTATTTAAATTTAAAAATGATTTATATATATATAAATATATATATATATATATATATATATATATATGAAGGGTCTAATTCATTTTGATATTTGACAAAGCATAACTATTTATTTTAAATGCAAAAGTTTAGTTTTATCCTTTCAGTTAAATACGCGAGGACGGACCGGAGTTTGAAATTAGAAATAAGATTAATAATAAGAAAAATATTCCTAATTTAATCTAAGTCAAGGAATAATTTAATTTAAAGAAAAATAATGTTTTAGGATTTATTAAATTAATTGGAGTCAAGTTAGTAAATAAATCCTATTAGGTTCAATATTTAATTAAAGCTTAAATTAAAATATGTAAACAAGTGGGGATAAATTAATCTAGGTATAATATAGTCAAGAAATTAAACATAGCATTTAAATACTTAAATTTTAAACCATGCAATGGCATGCAAGATTTCATTCTAATTTAATTTGTTAATTCACTAAAACATAAAATGGTTATTTAAAACACTAAGAATTTAAAATACAAGACTTAATCAACATTATACCATGCAATATTAGTAGAAATTTAATCAACTCCTTAAGCAAATTCAAATGCTTAGTAAATCCTATTCCAGCCACCCTTAAATAGCCTTTAAGGTGAATACAATTCCTCACCTTTAACCCATTAGTTATTAGTGAATTCAAATACAATAATACACCTTGATTCTTCCTTAACCCATCATGCTAGCAAATAAACGAAATCATGCAGAAAAAGGGAGGAAAAGAATCGGCCAGCAAGGAGGAATGAAAAACCATTCAAAGTCCCTTCCATTCCTTCACTTGTAACTCTCATTTTAAGGCATATAATGTCACCTTTAACACCTATTAAATCATTCACCTTCCTCACCTACATTCCCCAGAACCTCACCTTTGAAATTACAGAATAGAACATCAGCAAAATAATCGTGAACAGCAGCTGAAACAAGAAGAGGAACCCAACTTCGTGTCGTCACGTAGTATTCATTGTATTGGTTTGTTTTCTTCAAAAAAAATTCCAGGCATGTATATGTTGTTTCTTTTCACTTCAATCAAGTCATATAGATATTTTTAAACCATTATATATGCATGATTCCAGCAGTAAATCGAAATTGACAGAAACATTCCAAGCAATAAGCTGTACAGAATTTTTTCAGCTCCCTTGTTTTTCCACTTCACGGTTTGCTGATCTTTGTTGCTTACAGGGGGTTGCTCGATTCCAGGCACTCAAGGCTGCTTTTAGGCATAATTTAGAGTGTGTTAGGGTTTTATTGCTCCATTGGTTTTCATCCGTAACCTCACAAATACAGAAATGACAGTGAAATCTTTAACATGTCTAGGACGTGACCTAGGGACTGTATCCACGATTAGAACACTTCTTTAACATGTCTAGGACGTGACCAAGGTGTCCTTTTCAAGCTTGGTTCACGGATCCATCAAAATTTTTAAATCACAAAACAAGTGCACATTTCGAATTTTCATTTCCTGTGCTAGGGGATTTCGGTTTGTAGTGTTTGTATGGATGATGGTTGGCTCCTAGCCCGTGGCCATTGTTTATACAACACTCCATCATGTCTAGATCGAGCCATGGTAGCTCAAATGGCCATTGGAATGATACAAGGCAACAAAACAATGCAATTCATCACACTATACAGAAAGTGGCTCTCTCGCTTTTGAGCTGTGAGTGTCCTAGGTGTTTTCTTGGTTTGTGGATGGCTTTTAGCCCTTAGCCATGGTCCAATCCATGCCTTAGGATGTTGATAAGAGTATCTGGTTGGTGGTGCAAGCCACAATGGTCATTAGTTTCATAAATTGAGCAAAACAAACACCATAGTTGCTGCTGTAATTTGACAGCAACTTGCTGTTTGGTTTTGAGGTTGGTTTGAGTCCTTGGTTGGCTTTTAGCCCGTGACCTTGGACTGAACAGTGACTTAATGAGTTAAGAAAGTCATGTTTTTGGCCGTTGGTGATTTGGTCGAGTTTAGAGGTCGTACGAGAATTTACGGCGAAAGGTGCCAAAATGACTCTCGAAAGAGTGTTTTATGTTTTTGGATTCCTTTCACCTATTTTCGTGTTTTACAGCTATTATGCATAATTTTCAGTATGTTTGAGGTATTTTAATCATGGTTAAACGTCGATTTAATGTTGGTTCGGGTTGGTACAAAGCCATGGTTAAAAATCAAGTTGTTGGTCCGAATCGTCTCGTTTTGGTTCTATGGTTAAGCTTTTGTCAAGTTACGATTTATTTCATGTGTCACATATTAGTAGTAAGTCACAGAAAGCCTGGGAACGATCCAACTCATCCGGTAAAAATAAGATTATAATTATATTACGTGCATAAAAATATAAAATGTTCATTTTTGAGATATATGCGATATGTCTTGTGGCCACCTTATGCTTATGGGTTTGGAAGTCGGTAGGAACAACCGAGGACCTCTCCGCTTGGTGACTTACGACCGGTTTATGATTATGTATGGGTACTGACATCCAGTCCAAGGGCTGTGATTGATCTCTACCGTCCAGTATACTGTGGTTTAGTCTAATCAGGCGCTTACGCTATGTTATGGGCCACTTGCTTAGAACATTATTGTAAAGGCCAGAAAATTCGTTCTTGAAAATTTGCGAAAAAATTTAAAATTTTCTTTTTAAAATAATCAAAATTGCCTCATTCACAAACTAAATTGATAAATCAAGTTTAATGTTTAAAATTTGCAGCGGAAGAAATTATTACTCGCCAAAATAACAAGTTAAAGTATCCAAAAACTGGTAAAAAAATGTTTGAGCAAAAAAATGGCAATCAAGTCTAGTGAGTCTAAAGACTCAACATGCATATATCGTAAATAACGAGTAAAAAATATAGTTAAATTTTGCATGAGATAAAAATATCATGTCATGAGGCATAATGTGAAAATAACTTATCATGAGCAATTATAATATGTGCATAACTGAACTGAAAATCATAGTGAAAATGTTTGCTCCTTGGAGCCCTGTAATAAAATAGTATGTCATAAATTTTCTGTTGAGATTATGGTCTACGCAAGTGGTCCCTGAACTGAACTTGTAAAGGACCGAAAATTTGTGCTTGAAAAAATTTGCGGAAAATTAAAAAATTCTTTTTAAATAATTAAAATGTCTCAATTATAAGTTAAACTGATCAAAATAGCAGGGGAAGAAATCTAATTTTTGCAAAATAATGACTTAAAATAATTCAGCAACATAAAAATTGGTTTGAATTAAAAATAATAAATGCTGAAATGAGGTCCTCGGGTTCCACTACTGCCGACCCAAGCTATCTCACTGGTCCCCGCCCTCGGCCCCGACCTCATCAGTACCTACAACAATCAAGTCTAGTGAGCCTAAAGACTCAGCATGCATATATAATAAATAACGAGTAAATAATAAAATAAAATTTTCATGGGAGTAAAATGATCATGTCATGAGGCATAACGAAAAATATCATTTCCATAGTAATTATACCACGTGCATAACTGAACTGAAAATATCATCGTGAAAATGTTTGCTCCTTGGAGCCCTGTAATGAAATAAGTTGTAATAATTTTCTTGGTGAGATTATGGTCTACGCAAGTGGTCCCTGAACTGAACTGACCGGTAACTGGCGATCGGGCCGGTAACTGACGACCGGGGGAAACTCACCGGTAACTGGCGACCGGATGAAACTAACCGGTAGCTGACGACCGGACCGGTAACTGACGACCGAGAACTGAACTGAACTGACCGGTAACTGGCGACCGGATGAAAAAATACTCCCAAGATAGTAAATTGACCCCAAGCAATATCGCATAAATCTCAAAATGAATATTTTGCACGTGATATAATTAAATAACATCATTAAATATGAACAATTTCGATCTTCTTGCATTAAAATCATGTACTTGCGATAATTAAAAATGCCTATATGACTTGATTGAAGAGTGAAAGAAGATATAAACATGCCTTGGTTTGTTTTGACAGAAAACAAACGAAATAACGACGCGGCACGGCGGAGACGGAGTGCTCTTCACTTTCTTACTTTTTCTCTCTTAATTCCTTTAAATTAAGCATGCACTGTAACGCCCTATATTCGACGACTGTCCTCACTGTATCAAGACGGGTACTTTCCAAGCGTGCTTATGTCCTCACTCACACGCACCTTGGAAAACTTCCCAGGAGGTCACCCATCTCAAAATTGCTCCAAGCCAAGCACGCTTAACTTTGGAGTTCTTATGTGATGAGCTACCGAAAAGAAGATGCACCTTCGTGATATGAGTAGTACCAATCAAATCTTTTAAGCCCTCTTCAACTGTACAGTCCATTACATTGAACAGTTTCGGAATCTCTCTCATTCCCGTGTGGGTCGGTTCATTCATGTTCCCTCCACCTAGAAGCCTGCCAGGAGCCACTCATTGTCAGTGCAACTGATGGCACCGGCGATCACCCCCTCGCCCTCTTCGGCCCCGGGCCTCACATGCCCACCAGCTTCCGCTTGGTTCGTCCCCGAACCACACCGTACTAAGAGAGGTCGGCTCTGATACCACTTGTAACGCCCCAGATTCGACGACTGTCCTCACTGTATCATGACGGGTCTTTCCAGCGTGCTTATGTCCTCACTCACACGCACCCTAGAAAACTTCCCAGGAAGTCACCCATCCCAAAATTGCTCCAAGCCAAGCGCGCTTAACTTTGGAGTTCTTATGTAATGAGCTACCGAAAAAGAGATGCACCTTCGTGATATGAGTAGTACCAATAAAATCTTTTAAGCCCTCTTCAACTGTACAGTCCATTACATTGAACAGTCTCGGAATCCCTCTCATTCCCGTGTGGGTCGGTTCATTCATGTTCCCTCCACCTAGAAGCCTGCCAGGAGCCGCTCATTGTCCGTGAAACTGATGGCACCGACGATCACCCCCCGCCCTCTTCGGCCCCGGGCCTCACATTGTGACACCTGTGACCAGTTTAATAAAAATAACAGCGGAAATTAAAAATTTTACTTGAAGGGAGGAAGGATTCAAAATACATTTCCATAAAACCTTTACATCAAAAGTAAATACATGATCATTCAAATGATATAACAGAAATACAAAATATCATTCCTATGATCATGTCCAAAATGCCATCGAAATATCTTCTTCCTTCCGTCTCTATATGCATATGACATCGGCTCCAATCAACGTCCTGGCCCGTCACTCTTATCTGCATCACATGAATAATTGAAATGAGTATAAAACTCAGCAAGTGGAACTCTTACATAGTAATGTACATAGCATATTCTGTAAAACATGGCTTTGAAAACATTCAATACCATCAACTCTGAAACATGAATATCATAGCAATACTTAGCAATAACGATGGTATTTCTCTTTACTCTGGTGGATTGATATCAATAGTATCTCTGTCTGTGGTGCTCGTATCCCATCGATATAAATCGATAACTCTGTCGGGATAAAAGCCTATGGTCGTTGATCAACTAATTGCATGCAATCTCTGACTATGCGTTTATCAATCCAATAAAACATTTAAACTCTCTCTTGGACATTAAATCAAACACTTTGCATACTCTTTTCTCTTGTATTCCATTTGACATAATTGAGTCATAAAATGCCTCCATAATATACAACAAAGTGTATCAATACATAACATGAATCAAATGAAGGGAATAGCACTTTAAAACCATTGAAACACCATACATATATTATCATGTGAGCACAAGGAATGAAATTCCACTTACAACCACTTGGAACACTTGAATCTATACTCTTGGTACAAAACCTACAACAATAAACCATGAATTGCACCATTAACATCTCAATAATCATAAACCCATATCAATTAATCCATCAAACCAACACCATCAACAAACCTATGATTTCTCCCAACACCAAAACCAAGAATAAAGTAAACCAAAAGCTTACCTTAGCTTCTAGAACCAACAAGAACCTTGCTCACACTTCAAAATTCCAACAAAATGCTTGAATCAAAGGAAGGAAATGAAAGGAAAAGGAACCCTAGCTCCCTTGCTATGAAGAACCCGAGAAGAATGAGGAAAAATGAGAGAAAAATGAAGTCTCCACCTATTTTATACCTTAAAACACCAAAAACACGACTTTACCTTTCACAGACCGCGGGTGCGCTCCAACATACACCGCGGGTGCGGTGTTCTTTCGGCAACTCAACCAAAAAATTAAAATAAAGACCGTGGGTGCGGTCAACTTTGGAGCGCGGGTGTGCTCTGTACTCTGCGCACATCTTCTCCAAAACTCGTCTCCGAAACGCCTCTTCCCGACATAATTTGGAAAAATGGTAAACTACAAAGTTGTAGCTCTATGTCTTTTCGAAATTTCAGATCATTTGGAGGTCTGAGTAAAACGTTATGCTAAATCTCCCAACATGTGTCACTGGAGGAACGTCGAAACACACGACACACTTCGGGGCACTTTTGGCTTACCTTTCACAATGATTTGAATAAAACTCAACAAAAGAAAGTTATACCTCTATGTCTTATCTAACCACTCCAATTGGCCTCATACCAATTGGCTCAACATACGAATTATCATGAATTTAATCGTAACGATGCACCCAGGATGAGATTTTGGTCCTAGCAGCGCCCTGAGTACAAAATCATGATATTTTTAAATGTTCATGCATCACGATTATGATTTTTTTCGCTATTATAATAATATGGTGCATGCTTGGTTTAAAGGAATTAAGAGAGAAAAAGTGAGAAAGTGAGGAGCACTCCGTCTCCGCAGCGCCGCGTCGTTATTTCGTTTGTTTTTTGTCCAAACAAACTAAGGCATGTTTATATCTTCATTCACTCTTCAATCAAGCCATATAGGTATTTTAAATATTGCAAGTACATGATTTTAATGCACGAAGATCGAAATTGTTCAGGATATTTAATGATGTTGTTTAATTATATTACGTGCAAAATATTCATTAAAATCTCATTTCTTGAAAAATACCTTTAAAACATCTTATATTAATTAATAAAAATTAATCATGTAATATAATAATTTTTCTCGAAAATTTTTCTCGAAAATATATTAATTTTCCTCGTTCGAGCGCGAAATGAAACTTAAAATTATTTAATGAAGGAACCTTTAAAATTTTATGAATTATATTTTATGATGCAATAATAATGCATAAAAATAATTAAACACAATTTAATAAAATAAAAATACATTTTATGCTTTAAAAGAATTTAATAAAATACCAAAAAATTTAATAATTTGCATGCATGTGGTTTACGTGGACTTTTCAATTTTCGGGACGTTACATGCACCATAATTATTATAAAAGCGAAAAAAATCGTAAACGTGATGCATGAACATTTAAAAATATCATGATTTGTGCTCAGGGCGCTGCTAAGACTAAAATCTCACTCCGGGTGCAAAATGACCATTTTGCCCCTGGGAACCCAAATATTATTGTTTCAACCCTGGACCTCTAAAATTGACCCGAAGCTTACCAAACTCCTTAAAATATCCCAAAAAGTTTTTTTTAAAATATTCCTAGACATAAACTCGAGCCAAATTTATAACTTAACCGATTCTTTTTAAAACTTGATCGAGATCTCGGTTTCAACCCAAATCGTTTCGAAACCCAATCAAATTTTTTTCCCAACTTTCTACCATAATTTAGAAATACTTAAAAGATCCTAAACCAAAATTGCTTACACAAGACTCACAGCTGAAACCCCCAACCTTAACAAAAACTCTCGGCCCCTTCTATTTTCACTCCCTCGTGAGTTACCTTCACTAAAACTCATGCCAGCGGCCAAACCCGATGCACCATCTAAGAACCAACCTACTAAGGACCTAGACCAGATCCTAAGGTACCCACCAGATCCACCAACCCGCCACCATGCACGCTGGAAATTACGATCGACCGCTTGCCCTTAAGAACTCCGAAACGCAACCCTTTTCCTAAGCTATTCTGATTGCATGCAGGAACGGTTACAGCAGGATTCGATCCTCCCTTAGCTTTTGCTCAGACCCCTCCCGGCCTGGCTCCAGCCTCGGTTCGTCTCTTGCACTGCTGGTCCCAACCAACCATTCCATCTCCTACAAACCACTCACCCGACACACACATCCTCACGGTTCTTTACCTACAGACTAAGCCACGGTCCTCCCTCTCAAGGCAGCCTCTGACCATCAAGTTCTGTCCCTAAAACGACCATAACCGAAGCCCTTTTCACAGATCGAAGGAAACATGTGAGTGTTGAATCACATAATGCACCTCTCGCATTGAAACAAAACAACTCACGCACCCATGGATGGATCGGATGTTTCATGATCAATTAAGCATATCACAACATATATGAATCGTGTATGATGCATGAATAAGGATACAAATGCTTGCCTGATGAGTTTGTAGAACCAGAACGTGGGAGGGAGACCCGAGAGAAGTTTTCTTTGCAAAAAAAAATTAAGTAAAAACCGAGGCTTGCTGCTATGGAGGCTCTGAAACCGAGAGAGAGCAGCTGGGGGAGGGGGGTGTCGGCTGCTTTGAATAATAGGTTTAGGTTAAGTGGGGTTAAGGTGTTAATTATATAGATAAAATATTAGTTAATGGGCCTAAATTGTTTAATTTAAATATTAAAAAGATGATTAAGCCCTATAAACTCAATAGTTGGCCCATTAAGCTCGAACCCACTCCCGAAAAATATTTTGAGTTGGAAAGATTTTGAAAATAATAGCCGAACCATTTAAAGTCCCCCGACTCGATAAAATTAGCGTACCGTAGAAAAATAAAAATCCTGCGGGTAAAAATATCCAAAAATTCTCATTTTTGAAAAGTACGCTTAAAAAAAAATTTAAACTTAATTTAAAAAAATAGATCGTGTAATAAAATAATTTTTCTGCAAATTCTCCGGTCTCCGATCCTCGTTCGAACGTGAAAAACAACTTAAAAATCTTAATGCACGAACTTTTAAAAATTCATGAAACAAATCCTATCATGCATGAATTATGCCTAAAATGCGTAAAAATAATTAAACATAATTTACTGAAATAAACATGCAATTTATGCTTTATAATAATTTAATAAAATACCAAAGAAATTTAATAATTTTCATGCATGCCAACTTTTTAAATTATATTTACTAACATGCCAAATTACCAGTTCTTAAATAAGTCTTTATTAAATTATCTCAATACTCCATCTCCAGTCCGGCTTCACTTATTTAACTGAAAAATATAACAATTAAACTACTGCGTAAAATAAATAAATTTAAAGAAAAGAATTTAAGTACTCATGCAATAAAAATCATTTTAATTTAAATACTAGAATTATGCATGGCTTATACGCAGTCCAATTTACGGGTTCTACAATCCTCCCCCCCTTAAAAGAATTTCGTCCTCGAAATTAAAACTCACCGAATAGCTCTAGATAGCGACTCCTCATCTCTGGCTCAGACTCCCATGTAGCTTCCTCCTCTGAATGGTTAAGTCATTTGACTTTGACTCGCTGTACCAATTTGTTCCGAAGCTTCTTTTCCTGTCTGTCTAAGATCTGCACTGGTCTCTCCACATAAGACAGGTTTGGAGTAAGCTGCAACGGCTCGAAGTTCAGAACATGCGAAGGATTTTCCATATACTTCCTCAGCATAGAGACGTGGAACACATTGTGTACTCCGGCCAGATTCGGCGAAAGAGCAACACGATAAGCTAACGTCCCAACCCTGTCGAGGATCTGAAACGGTCCAATAAATCTCGGACTGAGCTTCCCTTTCTTTCCAAATCGCATGACACCTTTCATAGGTGCCACCTTCACAAAAACATGGTCGCCCACTGCGAACTCTAGATCTCTCCTCCTCTGATCTGCATAACTTTTCTGTCTACTCTGAGCAGTCCTCATCCGGTCACGGATCTTGACTACTACATCGGCAGCCTGCTGAATAATATCTGGACCCAATTCTGCTCTCTCTCCTACTTCATCCCAATGAACAGGAGATCTACACTTACGGCCATACAGTGCTTCATACGGAGCCATACCTATAGAAGATTGGAAACTGTTGTTATAGGTGAATTTTACCAACGGCAAATTCGACTCCCAACTCCCAGAGAAATCAATCACACAAGCATGAAGAAGATCCTCTAAGATCTGAATAACTCGCTCTGACTGACCATCTCTCTGTGGGTGGAAAGCTGTGCTAAACAGCAACTTCGTACCCATGGTCGAATGTAAACTCTTCCAAAACGAGGAAGTGAATCAAGGATCTTTGTCAGATACGATTGAAACTGGAATACCATGAAGTCGGACTATCTCCTGGTTATACAACTCTGCATATTGTACCATGGTGAAATTCGTCTTAATAGGCAAGAAGTGCACTGATTTGGTAAGACGATCAACAATCACCCAGATGGCATTTGATCCTCTGACTGACTTCGGCAATCCGGTCACGAAATCCATGGTAACATTCTCCCACTTCCACTCGGGAATAGGAAGAGGCTTGAGCAAACTTGCTGGTCTCTGATGCTCCGCCTTCACTAACTGACAAGTCAGACACTCGGATACAAAACGTCTGATGTCCTTCTTCATCCCAGGCCACCAATACAACAAGTACAGATCTTTGTACATCTTCGTACTCCCTGGATGAATGGCGTATGGAGACATGTGGGCCTCTGATAGAATATCTGCTCGGATAGAACCACTGCTAGGAACCCACATCCTGTCTCGGTGTCTCAAAATACCGTCGCTAACTGAATACAAGACACTGCCCTTGACCTCATCCCTCTGCTTCCACTTTGCTCATTGCTCATCTGCTGACTGGCCACTAAAAATACGATCTAGAAGAGAGGACTGGATAGTCAAGGTAGATAGACGAGGAACTCTACCTCGAGAATAAGTCTCTAGATCAAACCTCTGCATCTCAGTCTGAAGAGGTCTCTGCATCGTCAAATGAGCCATCACTGCAACTTTTCTGCTCAACGCATCCGCAACTACATTAGCTTTACCCGGGTGGTAGCTAATGTCACAGTCATAATCCTTCACAAGCTCTAACCAACGCCTCTGACGCATGTTCAGCTCCTTTTGCGTAAAGAAATACTTGAGGCTCTTGTGGTGGGTAAAGATCTAGCACTTTTACCCATACAGATAATGCCTCCAAATCTTAAAGGCAAAAACTACGGCGGCCAACTCTAGATCATGGGTAGGGTAATTCTTCTCATGAGTTTTCAGCTAACGAGAAGCATATGCTATCACCTTCCCATGCTGCGTCAATACTGCGTCCAAACCGAGCTTCGAAGCATCGGTATACAGAACAAACTCACCGGGCCTTGACGGCATGGCCAAAACTGGCGCTGAGATAAGAGCTTGCTTCAAAGTATCGAAGCTCTTCTGACACTTCTCGCTCCACACAAATTTAACATTCAACTTGGTCAATGATGTGAGTGGGAACAGCAATAGATGAGAATCCCTTAATGAACTTCCGATAATATCCTGCTAGCCCAAGAAAACTGCGGATTTTTGATGCATTCTGCGGCACAATCCAATCTCTGACTGCGGAAACTTTCGCTGGGTACCTCAATACCACTGCTAGAAACAATGTGGCCTAAGAACGCTACCTTCTCTAACCAAAATTCGCACTTACTGAACTTTGCGAATAACTTGTGCTTCTGCAAGGTCTGCAGCACTGTGGTCAGATGTCTGCTATGATCCTCCTGATTCTTCGAGTAGACGAGAATATCGTCTATGAACACTATCACAAACTGATCAAGATACGGCTGAAATACGCGATTCATGAGATCCATGAAGATCGCTGGCGCATTCGTCAGACCGAACTGTATAACAAGGAACTCGTAGTGGCCATAACGAGTCCTGAAAGCTGTCTTCGAAACATCGGCGTTTTTCACCCTCAACTGGTGATAACCCGAATGCAAATCAATCTTGGAGAAAATCGAAGCTCCCTGCAACTGGTCAAAGAAATCCTCAATCTTCGGAAGTAGATAATTGTTCTTCACTGTAACCCTTCTTCACAAACAACACTGGCGCGCCCCATGGTGAAAAGCTCGGGCGAATGAACTCCTTGTCAAGAAGTTCCTGAATCTGCTTCTTAAGCTTTGCCATCTCTGTCGGTGCTAATCGGTACGACGCTTTGGAGATCGGAGCCGTACCTGGCATAAGCTCAATAGAAAACTCCACCTCTCGCTCGGGTGGCATATCAGAGATGTCTTCAAGAAAAACGTCTAAGAAATCTCTAACAATTGGAACATCTGCGGCAGACTGACTGGGTGCCTCGGGGACAGATATAAAAGTCGCTAAAAACGCCCGACACCCTCTATGCATGAGCTTCCAAGCCTGGACATAAGGAATAATGCGCGGTAATGGAAAGTACCTGTCCGGCTCGAATAAGAACTGCGTCATTCCAGGCGGTCGGACTAGCACAGATCTCCGCTGGAAGTCAATCAAAACTCTGTTCTGCAATAGCCAATCGATCCCTAGAATAATGTCAAACTCTGGCATCGGCAACACGATCAGATCCGCATAAACGAGGTTGCCATGGAGCTCAAGATCTATGTCTCGGCTCACATTGGTAGCTGCCATCTCCTCACCGGAAGGTAATACTACTCAGTAGGCTACATCTAGCCCAACGGTCTTGACCTTGAGAAAATTAGCGAAGGTCTCCGAAATGAAGGAATGAGTAGCCCCTGAATCTATCAGGGCTTTTGTAGCTGACCCCGCTATAAAAGTTCTCCCTGAAAGTTTAAAACATCAAGCTGAAACAAAAAATATCAAGAACTATCCTATGGACATGCAGAGGCCAAATTTCTTCTAACTTAAATTCTCAAAATAATACTGAGTAGAGCATGCAATCCTATAATAGTTTCTAAGTTCAAAATATAAATTCCGGTTCCCAAAACGGTGAAATTCAAATAATAACTTAAAGCTTAAAGGTATCTGTCATCAGCATAGTATCGGGGTTCGTCTCCATCGCATGGAGAGCAAACACTTTGCCATGGGTAGGCAGGTTCTTCTGAGGGCAATACGGCAGCGTGTGGTTTGGGCTACCAGACTTGTAACACTTTCCTGAGCCGAACATACATGCTCCAGGATGGCGGCGTGAGCACTTGGGACAGACTGGGTGCTAAAATGGCCTCGGGACTGCACGTCCCTGCTGCTGCTGCTGGGGTCCTCCTCTGAATCTAGGCGGACCGTGAGGCGGCCTCTTGTTCTGGTGTTGCTGCTGTTGAGGAGGAGGAGGGCGGTGTGGTACTTGAACTGGTCGCTTCCCCAAGCGATCCCTCTGAATGTCGGTCAGATCCTGATCTACAGCCAGAGCTCTAGAAACAGCAATTTCATAGGTAGTAGGGCCAGCCCCCCTAACATCACGGCGCAAGATCGGCCGTAGTCCATCAAGAAAGTGCCTCAGCTTAGCACCCGCATCATTCGCAATCAAGGGCACAAAGTGACAACCCCTCTCAAACTTACGGATGAACTCCGTAACAGTCAGATCTCCCTGTCTCAGGGTCATGAACTCCCTGGTCAATCGATAACGCACCTCATCAGTAAAATATTTGGAGTAAAATACCTCCGTGAAGCGCGCCCAAGTCAGTGTAGCCAAGTTCAGGGCTACTGATGCTCCTTCCCACCATAAGCAGGCATCTCCTCCTAATAAGTATGTAGCATAGCGTACTCTGTCTGCATCTCCCAGCTCCATGAACTCGAAGATAAAATCAAGGGACTTGATCCAGCCCTTGGCAATCATGGGGTCCGTCGTCCCCGAAAACTCCTTAGGACCCATCTTCATAAATCTCTCATAGATAGCCTCGGGCCCTGTCGGCCTAGCTGCCCCAGCGGCATTGTTCCCCACAAACTGTGAGAAGAACCGATTCATCCCAGCTAACATCTGGGCATTCATATAAGGAGGAAGGGGTGGGGGTCCATTCTCCTCTCGCCTCTGATCCTCACCATCCTCATGACGGTGCTCACCACCACCTCTCGGGCGACCAACCTGGCGTCTAGGAGGCATATTGTTCCATATAAAACCCATACGTAATTAACATGCATAATTCCATAATTTACTTTAAATAAAGACTGAAATAATTAAATAATCTGAATATAAAACATTTCCTGGAGGCATGCTGTTAAAATAATTCATGCTTTAAATAAAATGCTGAAATGTAAAACTTACAGACCGAAGACGTGGTTTCGTGAGCTTCTCGTGGTCAGTAGTAGTGTAACCCTTTACAAGAACATAGGCTCTTATAACAACTGTAAAGGCCCGAAAATTTGTGCTTGAAAATTTGCGGAAAATTAAAAAAATTCTTTTTAAATAATTAAAATGTCTCAATCATAAATTAAACAGATAAAAATGTTTGATATTCAAAATAGCAGCGGAAGAAATCTAATGTTTGCAAAATAATGACTTAAAATAATTCAGCAACATAAAACTTGGTTTGAATTAAAAATAATAAATGCTGAAATGAGGTCCTCGGGTTCCACTACTGCCGACCCAAGCTATCTCACTGGTCCCCGCCCTAGGCCCCGACCTCATCAGTACCTACAACAATCAAGTCTAGTGAGCCTAAAGACTCAGTATGCATATATAAAAAATAACGAGTAAATAATAAAATAAAATTTGCATGAGAGTAAAATGATCATGTCATGAGGCATAACGAAAAATATCATTTCCATAGTAATTATACCACGTGCATAACTGAACTGAAAATATCATTGTGAAAATGTTTGCTCCTTGGAGCCACGTAATGAAATAAGTTTTAATAATTTTCTTGGTGAGATTATGGTCTACGCAAGTGGTCCCTGAACTGAACTGACCGGTAACTGGCGACCGGGCCGATAACTGACGACCGGGGGAAATTGACCAGTAACTGGCGACTGGGTGAAACTAACCGGTAACTGACGACCGGGAACTGAACTGAACTTACCGGTAACTGGCGACTGGATGAAATAATACTCCCAAGATAGTAAAGTGACCCCAAGCAATATCGCATAAATCTCAAAATGAATATTTTGCACGTGATATAATTATATAACATCATTAAATATGAACAATTTCGATCTTCTTGCATTAAAATCATGTACTTGCGATAATTAAAAATACCTATATGACTTGACTGAAGAGTTAAAGAAGATATAAACATGCCTTGGTTTGTTTTGACAGAAAACAAACGAAATAACGACGCGGCGGAGACGGAGTGCTCTTCACTTTCTTCCTTTTTCTCTCTTAATTCCTTTAAACCAAGCATGCACCATAATTATTATAATAGCGAAAAAATCGTAAAGGTGATGCATGAACATTTAAAAATATCATGATTTGTGCTCAGGGCGCTACTAAGACTAAAATCTCGCCTCGGGTGCAAAATGACCATTTTGCCCCTGGGAACCCAAAAATTATCGTTTCAACCCTGGACCTCTAAGAAGTTTGGTAAGCTTCGGGTCAATTTTAGAAGTCCAGGGTTGAAACAATAATTTTTGGGTTTCCAGGGGCAAAATGGTCATTTTGCACCCGGGGTGAGATTTTTGTCATAGCAGCGCCCTGAGCACAAATCATGATATTTTTAAATGTTCATGCATCACGTTTACGATTTTTTTCGCTATTATAATAATTATGGTGCATGCTTGGTTTAAAGGAATTAAGAGATAAAAAGTAAGAAAGTGAAGAGCACTCCGTCTCCGCCGCGCCGCGTCGTGATTTCGTTTGTTTTCTGTCAAAACAAACCAAGGCATGTTTATATCTTCTTTCACTCTTCAATCAAGCCATATAGATATTTTTAAATATCGCAAGTACATGATTTTAATGCAAGAAAATCGAAATTGTTCATATTTAATTATGTTGGTTAATTATATTACGTGCAAAAATATTCAAATTTTGAGATTTATGCGATATTGCTTGTGGTCACTTTACTATCATGATTAAATCCGATCGCCAGTTACCGGTCCGGTCGTCAGTTACCGGTTATTAGAGCATTACTAAGTCCTGTCGCCAGTTACAGGTCCGGTCGCCAGTTACCGGTCAGTTCAGTTGTTTCACCCAATACTGTGGCAGTGGTCTGATCTGACGTACATTACTAAGTCCTGTCGCCAGTTACAGGCCCGGTCGCCAGTTATCGGTCAGTTCAATTCAGGGACCACATGCGTAGACCATAATCTCACCAGAAAATTATTACAAGTTATTTCATGACAGGGCTCCAAGGAGCAAACATTTTCACTATGATTTTCAGTTCAGTTATGCACGTATTATAATTGCTCATGACAAGTTATTCTCACATTATGCCTCATGACATGATATTTTTATCTCATGCAAATTTTACTATATTATTTACTCGTTATTTATGATATATGCATGCTGAGTCTTTAGACTCACTAGACTTGATTGTTGTAGGTACTGATGATGTCAGGACCGAGGGGGGGGGGGGGACCAGTGAGCCAGCTCGAGTCGGCAGTAGTGGAACCCGAGGACCTCATTTTCAGCACTTACAATTTTTATGCTCAAACATTTTATCTCTTGTTGAATTATTTTAAATTGTTACTTTGCAAACAGTATATTCTTCCGCTGCTATTTTTAAACATTAAACATTATTTAACAATTTATTTTATGAAGTTGATACTTCATTTAGTTTAAAAGGAAATTTTAAAATTTTCCGCAAATTTTCAAGCACGAATTTTCGGGCCTTTACAGTTGGTATCAGAGCCAGGTTCTTGTAAAGGGTTACACTACTACTGACCACGAGAAGCTCACGAAACCACGTCTTCGGTCTGTAAGTTTTACATTTCAGCATTTTATTTAAAACATGAATTATTTTAACAACATGTTTCCATGAAATATTTACGTTCAGATTTTGATTATGCAGTATTTACATAAATTTAAAGAAATAATGTAATTATGCATGTTGGTTACGTTGGAATTGGAAATGTATAATAATTCGAATATTGGGCTTTAGGAGAAGTTGAAAATGATTTGACTATATTAATTTTTAGGTCAGTAGTACTGATGTCCTCCTTATGGATCATAAGTTAATCTTGAAAATTATGAATGCTTTTGGGACTTGTAGAATTCTAAAAAATTATTGATGGTTCTTGGTTGCTTGTCGAGTGAATTTTTGAGTATTTCAGGTAAGCAATAGCGATTCGAAGACTACGACAATCTTTAGGATTATAAATGTACAATATGAGAATTTTAAGTATCTATAAAAATGTAAGATGTATTTATGAGAATTTATTTAGGATGCATACTCTATCTAGTTGGATCTAAGGATTGAATTGCATGAATTAAGAATTTTAAAGACCCGATTGTGATAACTAATAATTTGACGACCTAAGTGTAAAAACAAAATTCTAAGGGACTATTTTCGAATTTATCAAATTTTGGGATTTAATTTTGAGTTCGAGAATTTAAAAGTTTAATGAGGTAAAGATGAAAAAAAAAATTTATGGTGACAATGATGCAAATTTCAAAGAGTTGTAGGGCCAAATGTAAATTTGGAGAACTGTAAGGGCCAGATTGCAATTTTCAAAATTTTTAAGGAGTAAATGCGAACTTTTAAAGAACACTTGGGATATTAAGTATTTATAGAAATGTAAGACGTGTTATGGGAATTAATTTTGGGTTTAATAAACTTAAGGCTATTGAACCTATGATACGAGAAATCTATAAAATGAAATTGGGAATACTGAGGATTTATGAGTAATTGTAGAATTTTTGAGATTTAAAAAAAAATTTGAATAATGTTTGGGGAAACTAAGAATTAATGTTGCAATTTTTAAGAAATTTGAGGACTTGATTAGCACTAATTGAGGAGCGAATTGTTTAAAGGATAGGAATTTTCGATGTTTCAGGCTTGAAGGAATATTTAGAACTTTGAATCATCTGAGTTATAATGTTATAAGGAATAGTATCCAAGGGCATGGTAGGATAAATCAATATTGTGGAAAAATTTAAGAATTTAGAGTGATAACAATCTAGGGTGAAGTTGATCAGTTAGTTAAGTTATAAGAGTAGACATAGAGCAATAAATATATATATATATATATATATTTGGGAACTTAAGTTTGATGTATCATAATTTTTAATCGTGATCTTAAGAGTTAAAATTATGCCTTTGTTGGAATTTAATAGACGCATGTAAAAATTGAGGTAGACACCTTGTCTTGAGGAATTTTGAAATTCATTAACAAACTTGGGACTAAACGGATATGTGTATTGGGATTATTTTGTTCAAAGCTATTTGGATTAGTTAAGTTTGAAAGTCAAATTTATGGGATATTTGTTCATATGGAATTTTTGGGTGAAATAAAAACAAAAGGAAATTAGTTGTGTTCAACATAAGTTATCAATGAATGAATATTAAGATTTTTATCGAATAAGAAATCTAAAAGCTTGATACGAAGATTCTAGAATTCTATGGGTTATAAGTGAAGTTGATTTATTAGAGTTAGTCCAACCTTAACAGGGGATAAATTATTAAGTTTTTACGCTAGAATTAATTAAGCATTGAAGATACTTAAGTTTGCGACATTCGTTCCTGTGGGGACCCGGACGCTAATCAAGTTCTTAATCATCTTTGGGACTAATTAGTCAATTATAAAACAAGGTCTAAAATTTTTTTCTTTTTAAAATGCGGAACGTAGTGAAATCAAATTATATATACATATCAGTATATAAAATACAAGTCCTGTATCACAAACATTTATTCAAACTAGGGTTTGACAACTACTATCAAGTGTTCAACCCTATCTCTAGTCCAAGTCCGGTGCCACCACTCTAATCACGATCTCTCTCTTCATCTCCTGGACCCTGATCCTGTCCCACCTGTTGTCAAGTACACATACAGACAAGACAACAGCCGGATAAACCGGTGAGAATATACTCCCAGTATAAATCAACGAAACATGCAATCATATAAACATTATAACGCATGTAATCAGGTAACAGATATATGTAACAACGTCTGAAACATAATAAATATCAAACTGTCGACAATACTCGTAGCTACAAGATTCAGACTAGACTCAGTCCTAGTCTAGGGATCCCGATTCTAGAAGTTGGCATGCGTATATCGACTAGCAGTAATAGAAAAGACTCCAGTTCTATCCACGCCGATATGGTATCGATCAACAGTAATAGGAAAGACTCCAGTTCTATTCACATCGATACGGTATCGATTACCAGTAATAGAGGAAGCTATTATTCTATCCACATCAATATAGTACCGATTAACAGTAATAGAAGCAACTCTAATTCTATCCACATCGATATAACATCGATTAACAGTAATAGAAGAGCTACTAATCTATCCACATCGATACAATACTGATTAACAGTAATAGAAAAAGCCACCAACCTATCCACATCGATAGCCAAACATCCAGTGACAGTCTTTGGCACAACCGCCAATACACAATCTTATGACATCGTGCAATGTGCCCGTGGTGATCCCACCACTAACGGCACTTCTGTCATAAGATTACTTTTCTAATACCTGTAATCTATAACTCCAGAAACAAGTATATCATCAATCAATGCAAATATCAATGCAATAAAATAAAGTATGTGATATTGGGAAACCCAATTCTAAACCGACTCAAGTCTATTTCCCAATACCACATTGACTTATACCTTTCTTTCGTCCGTTTCTGGCTCAGTAGAAGTTCTGAATTCACAGTCTATCTGGCACTGACAATATCAATAATCTCATATCCATACAATCTGATATCATATCCCAGTCAATCAACTTCAGAATTCACAACAATTCTAAAATCAGTCCGTTTCTTAATCTGACTTCAATTCTATGATGTCTATCATGTCAAGAACATCATATATGAATTCCATTCAATTCTGACCATAGCATAATTTCAAAGCATGTCAAAACGTAGTAAAACTTACGTCCAGTTGTAGCCTACGTTGCTAGGAACTCGGTACCGAAGTCGGATTCAAAATCTAACGGACGGATTGATTACAAACTCTAATCTAAAATCAAGAGCACGAAGTTATCCTCGATTTCCCTTTTCTTTCCTGATTTCCTTCGAAAACTGAATGCACACATATATATATATTGCATGCAAGTCGCTACGTGTCTTCTCAGAATTTTCGCTCATTTCAGGCGGCGCTCGAGCGGTGCTAAACTACCGCTCGAGCGCGGCAGGTTCTGCTCGAACATTTCAGAATGCACCCTTGGCGCTCGGGCGGTCAAAAACTACCGCCCGGGCGCCAACTCTTCTGCCCGAGACATAACTTTATTGAACTTTGGCGCTCGGGCGGTTGTTCTCTACCGCTCGGGCGCCACTTGTTCTGTCCAGTATTTGCACCCTTCGTATATATAACTTATTTCGTGTCCCGATTAATCCTTTCATAATCACATCCAATTATAAATCAATAAGTACCGATTATTAGGATTAATTTTCCGGGCATTACATTTCTCCTCCCTTAAGATACGATTTCGTCCTCGAAATCACAGGCAATTAATCATATCACTAAGGAGTATCTATACAAAAACTGTATAAGAAACGTAATAAAATTTTTACATCAGTGAAACAATGCTGGGAATTCTTGTCTCATGTCCGATTCAGTCTCCCAAGTGGCTTCTTCTACACCATGACGAGTCTATTGAACTTTCACAAGAGGAATCGTCTTTGTTCTGAGCTGTTTATCTTTACGATCGATAATCCGGATCTGTGTCTCGACATAACTCAATGTCTCGTCCAGTTCAGTCTCGTCTGGCTGAATAACATGTGAATCATCAGGGAGATATTTCCGCAGCATCGATACATGAAAGACATCATGTATTCCAGATAATGAAGGCGGCAATGCTAATCGATAGGCACGATCTCCTATCTTTTCAAGAATCTCATAAGGACCCACATATCTTGGAGACAATTTCCCTTTCCTGCCGAATCTGACAACACCTCTGAAAGGAGAAATCTTCAGGAATACTCGGTCTCCTACCTCAAATACCAACGGTCGTCGTCTGAGGTTGGCATATTTGGCTTGTCGGTCCTGAGCTGCCTTCATTTTCTTCTGAATTAATTTCACTTTCTCAGTCATATCTCTGATCATATCAGGTCCAGTTTCAGGAACTTCAGAGATATCATCCCAATAAAGAGGCGATCGACATTTCTTTCCGTACAACGCTTCAAATGGAGCCATTTCAATACTCGTTTGATAGCTGTTATTGTACGAAAATTCGCAAAGAGGCAATGCATCCTGCCAATTAGTGCTAAAATCCAGCACTACAGCCCTTAGCATATCTTCCAATGTCTGAATCGTCCGTTCTGACTGCCCGTCAGTCTGTGGATGATATGCGGTACTAAGATGTAACTTCGTACCAAGAGCTTGCTGCAAACTCTGCCAGAAGTACGAAGTAAATCGAGGATCACGGTCTGAAACAATTGACTTCGGCACTCCGTGCAGTCTGACCACTTCTTTGACATAGATATCGGCCATCTGATCGTATCTATAGGTCATCTTGTATGGAATAAAGCATGCAGATTTGGTCAATCAATCAATCACGACCCAAATCGCATCACAACCTCGGGAGGATCTCGGTAAATGTGTCACAAAATCCATGGAAATGTGATCCCATTTCCATTCAGGAATGGACAAACTCTGTAACAATCCTCTTGGTTTCTTTCTTTCAGCCTTCACCTGTTGGCAATTCAGACACTTTGATACAAATGTAGCAATGTCTGCTTTCATTTGTTTCCACCAGTATTGTGTCTTCAGATCATTATAAATTTTTCTGCCACCAGGATGAATGCTAAAACGACTGTTGTGCGCTTCTGTCAGTATCCGCTGTCTCAACTCCAAAACATTCGGCACAACAAGACGATTATTCACATACAAAATACCATTTTTAACCTGGTATTCCGATCGATGTCCAGCTCTAACCATAGCAATCGACTTCTGTATATTCTGATCACCTTTCTGAGCCGCTTTAATTTTCAAAATTAGCTCAGGTTCAGCTTGAATAGCACATAATCGCATAGGTTTCTGATCTGTCTCAAATACTAATCCAGATAAACAGCAGTCCTCAATAAAATTCGAAACACCCATAGTCGATAAGGATAACGAACATACCTTTCGACTCAGTGCATCTGCTGCTGCATTGGATTTTCCCAGATAGTATTTGATTTCACAATCAAAATCTTTCAATAAGTCGAGCCATCTCCTCTGTCTCATATTCAATTCGGACTGTGAAAACAGATATTTCAAGCTTTTATGATCAGAATATATCTCAAATTTCTCACCGTATAAATAGTATCGTCATATCTTCAATCCAAAGACGATGGCTGCCAATTCAAGGTCATGAATTGGATATCGAGATTCATGGGGCTTCAGTTGTCTCGAGGCATAAGCAATCACATGCCCCCGCTGCATCAATACACAACCCAATCCTCGGTGAGATGCATCACAATAAACAACAAATCCACCAGTGCCTGAAGGAATCGTCCACACAGGCGCACTGGTCAGTCTCTTCTTTAGCTCAAGAAAACTGGTCTCACATTCTTCAGACCAAACAAATGGAGCATTTTTCTGAGTCAACTGTGTAATAGGTTTGGCAATACTCGAAAAATCTTTAATGAATCGGCGATAATATCCTGCCAAACCCATAAAGCTGCGTATCTCTGGTACAGATGTCGGTCGTGGCCACGAAATCACTGCCTCAACCTTACTGGGATCAACAGATATACCGTCTCCGGATTTAATATGTCCCAGAAAAATCACCTGTTTCAACCAGAACTCGCATTTCGACAGTTTAGCATACAGTTTCTCAGCCCTCAAAATTCTCAACACAGTCCTTAGATGATTAGCATGCTCAATCATATTCTTTGAATAAATCAAGATATCATCAATGAATATGATAACAAAATCATCCAAATATTTCTGAAAGACATGGTTCATCAATCCCATAAATACCGCCGGTGCATTCGTCAAACCAAATGGCATGACAATAAATCCATAGTGACCATACCTGGTTCTAAATGCAGTCTTAGAGATATCAGAGTCCCTGACTCTCAGTTGATGGTATCCCGATCTCAGATCGATCTTGGAATATACAGATGAACCCTGCAGCTGATCAAACAAATCATCAATACGAGGCAATGGATATTTATTCTTTACCGTTGCCTTGTTCAGCTGCCGGTAGTCGATACAAAGTCTCATCGTCCCGTCTTTCTTTCTCACGAACAGTACTGGAGCACCCCAAGGAGATACACTCGGTCTGATATACCCCTTGGCCAGTAAATCCTCCAACTGTTCTTTCAACTCATTCAATTCGATTGGTGCCATCCTGTAAGGAGCCCTCGAAATCGGAACTGTTCCTGGCATCAATTCAATGCTGAAGTCTATTTCTCGAATCGGAGGCAATCCAGGAATCTCATCCGGAAAGACATCAGCAAATTCACACACCACTGGCAAGTCTGCCAATGATGAGCTCGGTTTCAGTAAATCAACTGAATAAACCAGGAATCCATCCGCTCCTTTCTGCAATAATCGAGTCATATTCATTGCAGATATCAAAGGAATTCTTGCACGAGAACCCTTACCATAAAATTTCCACTCTTCAGCCCTCTCAGGTCTGAATCTCACTATCTTGTGGAAACAATCGACTGTAACCCTGTACTTGGTCAACATATCGATACCGATAATGCAATCAAAATCAGATAAACCAAGCACAATACAGTCCAACTCAATCTTATGTCCATCATACTGCAGTGTACAAGATTTCACAGATTTCACTGATATCAAACCTGTCCCTAACAGAGACGAGACAGATACTACAGTAGCTAAAGACTCAATAGGCAAAGAATGCATCAAAGCAAATCGCTCAGATATGAAGGTATGTGATGCACCAGTATCAATCAATACATATGCAGGATAACCAGAAATAAAACAGTTACCTGCCACGACATCATCAGGTGCATCCTGAGCTTGCTCCTCAGTCAAAGCAAACACTCGGGCCTGCTGTCTAGGAGGCTGGCTCGCTGTCTGGCCCCCTCCTGGCCTCTGCTGTGACAGAGTAGACGGTGCTGGCTGAAAGGAATGAACTGCAGAGGGTCGTCTCCCTGTCTAAGCAACTGATCCAGATGACTCAGCTGCCTGTGATCCCTATGCACCTCTCTGTGGACACACTCGAGCAAAGTGTCCATGCTGTTTACAGATACGGCAGTTGCCAAACATTCCTCTGCACTGCTCTGTGGAATGCCTCCCTCCACAGGTGCTACAGTATGGTCCTGTATAACTCTGGCCCTGACTAGTCTGTCTAGAGCCACTCGAACTAGAGGAGCTACTCCCAGCTTTCTTGAATTTCTTCCCCTTAGCCTTCAGAAAGTCTTTCTTCCCACTTCCACCGCCGCTCTCAAATCGAGGAAATGGTGAAGGCATTTGTGAACTCGGTGCTGAAGACACAAACGAAGCTTCTCTCTGTCTCATCAGACCGGCTTCGGCTCCCTTAGCTCGGTTCAAGGCATCGGTAAAATTGTTTGGCCTTCCGGTATTCACCAGGGTAAAGATTTCAGGATTTAGACCATTTATGAACTGGTTTGCAACGGCCTCATCACTCCCAGCCACATGAGGGGAAAACCAGAGCAGAGTAGAGAACTTAGCCACATAATCCTCAATGTTTAACTGGCCTTGTTTCAAGTTTGCAAACTCGGCTCCCTTGTCCTTCCTATATGAAACTGGAAAGAACCGTAGATAAAATTCAGTCTTAAACACATTCCAGGTAATGGCCGTACCTCGTAATTCCAAAGCCCGTTTTGTCGTGTTCCACCAGTGTTTAGCAACGTCATGCAACTGGTGTCCGATCAGTTTCACCTTCTTTTCCTCAGTATATTCCAAAGATTCGAACAACGATTCAATATCGTCCAACCAACTTTCACATTCCACGGAATTCTCCGTTCCTTTCAAAGTCGGTGGATGGAATGACTGAAATCTTTTCAGCAATTTCTCCATTGCTGTAGGTGTCACATCCATGGGAGGATTTGAGGTACTCCCCTGTTCTGGCATTCTTCTCGGAGGCATATCTGATAACCAAAAGGGTTAGCAATTCCAACAATAATCATGTTTCAAGCCTCCTCGGATCATCTTACAGCTGATTCTATCCAATTAATACACAATACCATATCAAAATCAGATATTCAGGCAAACATGTATTAAAACAGGAATTCATGCTAGCAATCAAAAGCAAGGAAAGAAAACACATTCTACCCCGCTCACTAGCTCCTATCTCAATCTCAAGGATCTATCGCTCTGATACCACCTGTTGTGGGGACCCGGACGCTAATCAAGTTCTTAATCATCTTTGGGACTAATTAGTCAATTATAAAACAGGGTCTAAAATTTTTTTCTTTTTAAAATGCGGAACGTAGTGAAATCAAATTATATATACATATCAGTATATAAAATACAAGTCCTGTATCACAAACATTTATTCAAACTAGGGTTTGAAAACTACTATCAAGTGTTCAACCCTATCTCTAGTCCAAGTCCGGTGCCACCACTCTAATCACGATCTCTCTCTTCATCTCCTGGACCCTGATCCTGTCCCACCTGTTGTCAAGTACACATACAGACAAGACAACAGCCGGATAAACCGGTGAGAATATACTCCCAGTATAAATCAACGAAACATGCAATCATATAAACATTATAACGCATGTAATCAGGTAACAGATATATGTAACAACGTCTGAAACATAATCAATATCAAACTGTCGACAATACTCGTAGCTACAAGATTCAGACTAGACTCAGTCCTAGTCTAGGGATCCCGATTCTAGAAGTTGGCATGCGTATATCGACTAGCAGTAATAGAAAAGACTCCAGTTCTATCCACGCCGATATGGTATCGATCAACAGTAATAGGAAAGACTCCAGTTCTATTCACATCGATACGGTATCGATTACCAGTAATAGAGGAAGCTATTATTCTATCCACATCAATATAGTACCGATTAACAGTAATAGAAGCAACTCTAATTCTATCCACATCGATATAACATCGATTAACAGTAATAGAAGAGCTACTAATCTATCCACATCGATACAATACTGATTAACAGTAATAGAAAAAGCCACCAACCTATCCACATCGATAGCCAAACATCCAGTGACAGTCTTTGGCACAACCGCCAATAAACAATCTTATGACATCGTGCAATGTGCCCGTGGTGATCCCACCACTAACGGCACTTCTGTCATAAGATTACTTTTCTAATACCCTGTAATCTATAACTCCAGAAACAAGTATATCATCAATCAATGCAAATATCAATGCAATAAAATAAAGTATGTGATATTGGGAAACCCAATTCTAAACCGACTCAAGTCTATTTCCCAATACCACATTGACTTATACCTTTCTTTCGTCGGTTTCTGGCTCAGTAGAAGTCCTGAATTCACAGTCTATCTGGTACTGACAATATCAATAATCTCATATCAATACAATCTGATATCATATCCCATTCAATCAACTTCAGAATTCACAACAATTCTAAAATCAGTCCGTTTCTTAATCTGACTTCAATTCTATGATGTCTATCATGTCAAGAACATCATATATGAATTCCATTCAATTCTGACCATAGCATAATTTCAAAGCATGTCAAAACGTAGTAAAACTTACGTCCAGTTGTAGCCTACGTTGCTAGGAACTCGGTACCGAAGTCGGATTCAAAATCTAACGGACGGATTGATTACAAACTCTAATCTAAAATCAAGTGCACGAAGTTATCCTCGATTTCCCTTTTCTTTCCTGATTTCCTTCGAAAACTGAATGCACACATATATATATATTGCATGCAAGTCGCTACGTGTCTTCTCAGAATTTTCGCTCATTTCAGGCGGCGCTCGAGCGGTGCTAAACTACCGCTCGAGCGCGGCAGGTTCTGCTCGAACATTTCAGAATGCACCCTTGGCTCTCGGGCGGTCAAAAACTACCGCCCGGGCGCCAACTCTTCTGCCCGAGACATAACTTTATTGAACTTTGGCGCTCGGGCGGTTGTTTTCTACCGCTCGGGCGCCACTTGTTCTGTCCAGTATTTGCACCCTTCGTATATATAACTTATTTCGTGTCCCGATTAATCTTTTCATAATCACATCCAATTATAAATCAATAATTACCGATTATTAGGATTAATTTTTCGGGCATTACAGTTCCAATGAGGGAAGTCCAAGGGTCGTATTCCTCAACTTTATGGTAATTGGGAAGATAATAGTTTAAGCATGTAATTGCTACTAGAAATGTTTTATTAGTAAGATAGAAGATCGATATTTTATGTTTTGGGTTTTAGGGATTATCACTACTTGAGTTTAAGATTTAAAACGATTTTATATTTGGGATGTACTTGTAAGTTGTTAAAGTTACGAAAGATTGATGTCGTAAGATAGAGATTCGATTCAGTAAATTTTGGTGCTAAGGTTTCTTAAATCGAACTGCATAAATGCTAATGTAATAGGTTCATGAACATCGCAAGCATAATATAAAAAAAGTAAAGTGCGATAAGTTTGGACATCCATCTATATTCTGAGGAATGGCGAGATAAGTCAAATTCAAGATCATAATAGAATAGATAAGTCAAATTCAAGATCATAATAGAATAGAACTAAGTCACCCAAGTCATTTTAAGTTGCGATTCGCAATCAAGGATTCAATAGGCAATTAATTAGGATTGAGGCGACGTAAGGACAATTCAATACTTATTTTATCAGAGTAGCGCAACGGAAGCGTGGATTATTGAGATACTAGGATTAAGTGTCTAAACTTTTGTTTATCAAGGATGAGCGAATTTCGGGGACGAAATTCAATTTAAGGGGGGAAGGATTGTAGAACCCGTAAATTGGACTGCGTATAAGTCATGCATAATTTCTAGTATTTAAATTAAAATGATTTTTATTACATGAGTATTTAAATTCTTTTCTTTAAATTTATTTATTTTACGCAGTAGTTTAATATACCTTTTCAGTTAAATAAGTGAGACCGGACTGGAGATGGAGTATTGAGATAAGTTAATAGAGACTTATTTAAGAAGTGGTAATTAAGCATGTTAGTAAATATAATTTAAAAAGTTGGCATGCATGCAAGTTATTAAACTTTTTTGGCTTATTTAATTGTTTTAAAACATTAAATGCATGTTTATTTCATTAATTTATGTTTAATTATTTTTATGCATTTTAGGCATAATTCATGCATGATAGGATTTGTTTAATGAAATTTTAAAAGTTCGTGCATTAAGATTTTTAAGTTGTATTCGATCGAGTAACGAAGACTGGAGAATTTTCAGAAAATTATTTTACTACACGATTTATTTTTAAAATTAATTTAAAGCATTTTTAAATATATATTTTTCGAAAATGGGAGTTTTAGAAATTTTTACCCGTATCATTTTAATTTTTTACCGGTACAATAATTTGATCGAATCGGGAGACTTTTTAAGGGTTCGGCTAATATTTTCAAAATCTTTTCAACTCGAAATATTTTTCGGGAGCGTGTTTGGATTTAATGGGCCCACTTTTAAGCTTATTGAGCTTAATACTCTTTTAAACTTTTAATTAAATAATTGAGGGCCCACTAACCATTTGTTTATTATTTCTTAAGCTCCTAAGCACTAATTAACCCTAAAACTCGTTTAACCTAAACTAAATTCTCTCCACTCAGCCGCCCACCCCTCCACTCACACGCCTCCCCGTGAGCTGCATCAACAAGAAGTCGGTTGCATCTTTTCCTTTGAGATCAAACCTTCCTCATGCGTCGGTCGTGTTCCCTTCTAGCATTTGTTCACCGAAGAATCATCAGGCACGCATTGTATTATTCTTGACGCATCATAAACGTAATATTTACTGATGTAAGAGTTCATGCATCAAAACTCTCGATCCAAACTTGTGTGTGTGAGATTTTGCGGTTTCATGTGATTATTGCATTCGTTGCTCACGTTTTCAGATTTTGTGCAAGGGGCTGCGGTTGAGGGCTGTTAAGGGACTGTTAGTGGCATCAAGCAGTGGTTTTGGGAGCAACATCGATCATTGTTGCTGTGGGTGGAAAATAGGAGGGGTTGTAGCATGGGTTCTCGCGAGAGGTTGGGAGATCGGCGGTATGAGGGGTGTAAGCGGTGAGGGGTTGGTTCCAGGCCTTGGACCTATCTCTGATGGGACCGAACCATAACCTGGAAGTGGAAGGACCTTAAACACCGCTGGTCGAACCCTAGAGAAGCACAAGTGAATCGGGGGCAAGGGAGTTGCGGTTGAGGTGATTACCGAGTGAGTGGGTTGTGCTTCTGCATGGGGGTGTATCTATTGGTTCCTTGGGTTTAGAGGGGCCTTAGGATGACCCAAGAAAGGTGTGTCAGTAGCTGGTCCACTTGGTGTTGAGCTAGAGGCGAGAACTTGAGAGTTATCACGCATAGGAGTTCGAACAAGAGATGGAAAATTTTCCAGCAACAAATGGGTTATGGCCGAGGGGTAGAGGTCTGGTCTGGATAATTTTAGGGTCATTTAAGTGTTTATAAGGTGTGGTTAAGAGTTGGGAAAATTTCGGTTAAGTTTAGAGTCGATTCGGGTTAAAACCGGGACTCCGGTCTAAGTTCTTAAACGAGACAGTTAAGCTTGGTTTTAGGCTCTAATTTACATCTAGGAATGATTTTAATAATGTTTTGGAACATTTTAAGAAGTTTGGTAAGCTTCGGGTCAATTTTAGAAGTCCAGGGTTGAAACAATAATTTTTGGGTTTCTAGGGGCAAAATGGTCATTTTGCACCCGGGGTGAGATTTTGGTCATAGCAGCGTCCTGAGTGCAAATCATAATATTTTTAAATGTTCATACATCACGTTTACGATTTATTTCGATATTATAATAATTATGGTGCATGCTTGGTTTAAAGGAATTAAGAGAGAAAAAGTAAGAAAGTGAAGAGCATCTTCTTTCACTCTTCAATCAAGCCATATAGATATTTTTAAATATCGCAAGTACATGATTTTAATGCAAGAAAATCGAAATTGTTCATATTTAATTATGTTGGATAATTATATTACGTGCAAAAATATTCAAATTTTGAGATTTATGCGATATTGCTTGTGGTCACTTTACTATCATGATTAAATCCGGTCGCCAGTTATCGGTCCGGTCGTCAGTTACCGGTTATGAGAGCATTACTAAGTCCTGTCCCCAGTTGCAGGCCCGGTCGCCAGTTACCGGTCAGTTCAGTTCAGGGACCACATGCGTAGACCATAATCTCACCAGAAAATTATTACAAGTTATTTCATGACAGGGCTCCAAGGAGCAAACATTTTCACTATTATTTTCAGTTCAGTTATGCACGTATTATAATTGCTCATGACAAGTTATTCTCACATTATGCCTCATGACATGATATTTTTATCTCATGCAAATTTTACTATATTATTTACTCGTTATTTACGATATATGCATGCTGAGTCTTTAGACTCACTAGACTTGATTTTTATAGGTACTGATGATGCCAGGACCGAGGGGGGGACCAGTGAGCCAGCTCGAGTCGGCAGTAGTGGAACCCGAGGACCTCATTTTCAGCACTTACGATTTTTATGCTCAAACATTTTATCTCTTGTTGAATTATTTTAAATTGTTACTTTGCAAACATTAAATTATTCCGCAGCTATTTTTAAACATTAAACATTATTTAACAGTTTATTTTATGAAGTTGATACTTCATTTAGTTTAAAAGAAAATTTTAAAATTTTCCGCAAATTTTCAAGCACGAATTTTCGGGCCTTTACACCAGATCCACCAACCTGCCTCCATGCACGCTGGAAATTACGATCGACCGCTTGCCCTTAAGACCTCCGAAACGCGACCCTTTTCCTAAGCTATTCCGATTGCGTGCAGGAACGGTTACAGCAGGATTTGAGCCTCCCTTAGCTTTTGCTCAGACCCCTCCCGGCCTGGCTCCAGCCTCGGTTCGTCTCTTGCACTGCTGGTCCCAACTCAACCATTCCATCTCCTACAAACCACTCACCCGACACACACATCCTCACGATTCTTTACCTACAGACCAAGCCACGATCCTCCCTCTCAAGGTAGCCTCTGACCATCAAGTTTTGTCCCTAAAACAACCATAACCGAAGCCCCTTGCACAGATCGAAGGAAACATGTGAGTGTTGAATCACATAACGCACCTCTCGCATTGAACCAAAACAACTCATGCACCCATGGATGGATCGGATGTTTCATGATCAATTAAGCATATCACAGCGTATATGAATCGTGTATGA
This sequence comes from Primulina eburnea, assembly GCF_022965805.1. Lineage (NCBI taxonomy): Eukaryota > Viridiplantae > Streptophyta > Magnoliopsida > Lamiales > Gesneriaceae > Primulina > Primulina eburnea. The sequence goes on from NC_133110.1 coordinate 12,552,350, forward strand.
TGCATGAATAAGGATACAAATGCTTGCCTGATGAGTTTGTAGAAGCAAAACGTGGGAGGGAGACTCGGGATAAGTTTTCTTTGCAAAAAAAATTAAGTGAAAACCGAGGCTTGCTGCTATGGAGGCTCTGAAACCGAGAGAGAGCAGCTGGGGGAGGGGGGTGTCGGCTGCTTTGAATAATAGGTTTAGGTTAAGTGGGGTTAAAGTGTTAATTATATAGATAAAATATTAGTTAATGGGCCTAAATTGTTTAATTTAAATATTAAAAAGATGATTAAGCCCTATAAACTCAAAATTTGGCCCATTAAGCTCGAACCCACTACCGAAAAATATTTCTAGTTGGAAAGATTTTGAAAATAATAGCCGAACCATTAAAAGTCCCCCGACTCGATAAAATTAGCGTACTGTAAAAAAATAAAAATTCTGCGGGTAAAAATATCCAAAAATTCTCATTTTTGAAAAGTACGCTTAAAAATATTTTAACTTAATTTATAAAAATAGATCGTGTAATAAAATAATTTTTCTGCAAATTCTCCGGTTTCCGATCCTCGTTCGAACGTGAAATGCAACTTAAAAATCTTAATGCACGAACTTTTAAAAATTCATGAAACAAATCCTATCATGCATGAATTATGCCTAAAATGCGTAAAAATAATTAAACATAATTTACTGATATAAACATGCATTTTATGCTTTATAATAATTTAATAAAATATCAAAGAAATTTAATAATTTGCATGCATGTCAACTTTTTAAATTATATTTACTAACATGCCAAATTACCACTTCTTAAATAAGTCTTTATTAACTTATCTCAATACTTCATCTCCAGTCCAGCCTCACTTATTTAACTGAGAAATGTAACAATTAAACTACTGCGTAAAATAAATAAATTTAAAGAAAAGAATTTAAAATACTCATGCAATAAAAATCATTTTAATTTAAATACTAGAAATTATGCATGGCTTATACGCAGTCCAATTTACGGGTTCTACAGAACTGACCGGTAACTGGCGACCAGACCGGTAACTGACGACCGGGAACTGACCGGTAACTTGTGACCGGGTGAAACTAACCGGTAACTGACGATCGGACCGGTAACTGACGACCGAGAACTGAACTGAACTGACCGGTAACTGGCGACCGGATTGGTAACTGACGACCGGGTGAAATAATACTCCCAGGATAGTAAAGTGACCCCAAGCAATATCGCATAAATCTCAAAATGAATATTTTGCACGTGATATAATTAAATAACATAATTAAATATGAACAATTTCGATCTTCTTGCATTAAAATCATGTACTTGCGATATTTAAAAATATCTATATGGCTTGATTGAAGAGTGAAAGAAGATATAAACATGCCTTGGTTTGTTTTGACAGAAAAAACGAAATAACGACGCGGCGCGGCGGAGACGGAGTGCTCTTCACTTTCTCATTTTTTCTCTCTTAATTCCTTTAAACAAAGCATGCACCATAATTATTATAATAGCGTAAAAATCGTAAACGTGATGCATGGACATTAAAAAATATCATGATTTGTGCTCAGGGCGCTGCTAGGACCAAAATCTCACCTCGGGTACAAAATGACCATTTTGTCCCTGAAAACCCAAAAATTATCGTTTCACCCTAGACCTCTAAAATTGACCCAAAACTTATCAAACTCCTTAAAATAATCCAAAACATATTTAAAAGTATTCCTTGACGTAAACTCGAGCCCAAACTAAAATTAATCAATTCGCTTTAAAACTTGGACCGAGGTCCCGTCTTTAGCCCGAATCGACCCGAAACTTAACCAAAATTTTACCAAACTTAAACCATGACTTAAAAACACTTAAAGGACTCTAAAGAAACCAAAACCCAGCTTTTTAAGGCATTCGAATCCCCCTGGGCAGCCGCTGAAAGATCCAGCAGCTCGCCCCTCACCTCTAACCAAACCACTAGCACACAAACCCCACTCTTACACTCAAGCCGATGGCTCCAGCCCCTAGCCAGCCTATTGTGGACTTAGACCAGACCCCAAGGACTCTACCAGCACCAAGAACCCAGCCCCATACAGCCTGCACTACCGCCTATACGCTAGAAGCAGTAACGCCAACACCGCGAGTTCCCTCAAGCTAGGTTCGATCATGCTTGCTCGAGAGTTCGGACCAAAGGGGTTAGATCTCTCCCAGGTCGTGGTTCATACACCTCAGGGGCATGTCCAACGCCTGGAATAACCCTGACGCCGGTGGCCTCTCTCCCCAACTCACGATCTACCCGATACCCTTCCAAGCTCACCGATCCAGCATGTATTCTCACCCTCTCGACCAACCACGCCTCCAGCAGCTACACTACTGGAACCCTTGACAGAAACGACTCTGAAACACTACACCAGCAGCCCCTTTACAACACATATTACATAAAACGTGAGTAGTGAACCCATGATGCATGTATTTGAACAAAAAGATGAAAACTCCCCTGCACATGGCTAGATCGAAAAACCCTCATACATTTACATACACACGATAGTACAAGGCTTGGATGATGCAGAAATAAAGGTACAAATGCGTGCCTTAAGATTGGAGGAGCAAGAACAAGACAAAACCGATGGGGACCTCTAGTTGCAAATGGTGAAACCGATGGTCCTCAAGATGAATGAATTCAGAAGGTTGTCGGCTGGTTGGGGAGTAAAAGATTATGTTTAGGGTTAAATGGGTGATTAGAGGTCTAATTATATGGATATTAATTAGTTAATGGGTCACAAATTGCATCTTAAAGGTTTTAAAAAGGGTTTAAGCCCCCACAAGCTTAAACGTAGTGCCATTAAGTCCAAACGCATTCCCGAAAAATAATTCGTGTTGGAAAGCTTTTGAAAATATTCGCCGAACCCTCAAAAAGTTCCCCGAATCGATAAAAGTTGCACACCGCTGCGGGTAAAATACCCAATAAATCCAAATTCTTGAAAAATACCTTTAAAACATCTTATATTAATTAATAAAAATTAATCTTGTAATAAAAATAATTTTCTTGAAAATTCTCCGGTCTCCGTTGCTCGTTCGGGCGTGAAATACAACTTAAAAATCTTTAATTCAAAAACCTTTAAAATTTAATGAAATAATTTCTATCATGCATGAATTATGCATAAAATGCATAAAAATAATGAAACACATAATTTATAAAATAAACAAGCAAATTGGTCTTGATTCTTCCTTATATTTTGCACCCATCTTCCCTCACTCCCCAACCATTTCCTCCCTCCCTCACCACCGAATTCAGCACCATTCAGAGCCCCATTTGTGTGAAAAAAATCGTGAGTCTTAGCTAGAGGGAAAGAAAGAAAAAATCGAGTGCAAGAGGAAAGGAAAGAAGCGCTCCATCTTCTCCGTGCCGCGTCGTCGTCGTTTCGTTCGTTTTCATTCGAAACGAAACCAGGCATATCTAGATCTCTTTCAAACCTCAATCAAGTCATATTAGCAATTATTTTTCAGTACATGATCATGTTTTATCAAGAAAAAACCGAAATGCATGTCAAAACATTTTCGAAACCATGATGCAGAATTTTCGATTTTCCTTGGCAAGCTTCACGATTTCTTTTGGTTTGTGAGTTTCAGGTATTGGATCGACTCCAGGCTCCCAAGGCGACTTATATACATGTAATAGGATGCATTAAGACCACATTTGTCCATCAGTTTCACCCCATGCTTGCTGGAAAGCAAGAAAGGACAGCAACACCATTTGTGTCCCTTTTTGAGTTCGAAAATCAATTTGGTTGTCAAGGAGGAAGGATCTGATCTTGGCTACCCCAAGGGCCTATAGCCATGGTTAGATCACTTCCCTAGCATTTCTAAGATGTGACTAAGTCACCCTTTTGGTGGCTTGGTCCATGGCTCATCGGTTTTTACGCAAAACATCCAAACAGCCCCCTCCCCTTCTCGCCCCTTCGGTTGGACAGCACTTGTGCTTCGGGTTTTGTTGGTTTGGTGTGGATCTTGGTTGGCCTATGGCCCCTAGCCATGGTTCGAATCATTCCTTGGGACGTTGTGGAGAGGCTTTGGTCGGTGGTTCAAGCCCAAATGGCCAAAAGTCTCGCAAACGACGCGATGCAAGAAAGGTTGCAGCGGCTGGAAAATTACAGCAAGTTTCTGTGTCAGTTCGTAGGCTCGTTCGAGTTCTCGGTCGGCTTTTAGCCTATGGCCTTGGACTGGACAGTGCCCCCTTGAGTTAGGAAGGTCTTGTTTTTGACCGTTTGTGATTCGGATCATTTTTGAGGTCGTACGAGAATTGACGGTGCGATGTGCCAAATTGACTCTCGAAAGAGCGTTTCACGTTTTGGCCTCCATTCACCTAGATTTCGACCCTCATCATTTTAGGAGCATAAGTTCATAATTTTAAGCGTATTTTAATCATGACTATACGTCGGTTCAGTGTTGGTTCGGGTTGTTTCGGAGTCATGATTAAATACGAAGTCGGTAGACGTAATTGTCGCATTTTCAAACTTAATTGCATAGTTGGGTCAAGAAAAATATATTGCATATTTTCATGGCATATTTAGGTTGCAGCGAGCCTGGGGACGATCCAATCCAGTTGGTAAAATGGTACAAGATATTTAATTCAGTCATTTAATTTATTACGTGCAAAAATAGAAAATTCTTATTTTTGAGATTTATGTGATATTGCTTGTGGTCGATTCACTATCATGGGAATATTATTTTACACGGTCGCCAGTGACCGATCAGCTCAGTTTGGTACCACGGTCGCCAGTGACCAATCAGTTCAGTTTGGTACCCCGGTTGCCAGTGATCGGACAGTTCAGTTCTGTGCAGAGACCACACGCGTAGACCATAATCTCAACAGAAAATTTTTATCAGAAATTTCAGTGCAGGGCTCCAAGGAGCAAACATTTTTACTATGTTATTTAATTCAGTTATACACGTAATATAATTGCTCAGTAAAAGTTATTTTCAGCATGCCTCATGACACGATACTTTATCCTATGAAAATTTTACTACAGTATTTTCCCGTTATCTACGATATATGCATGCTGAGTCTTTAGGCTCACTAGACTTGATTGTTGTAGGTACCGATGAGGTCAGGGCCGAGGGGGAGGATCAGTGAGCCAGATTGGGTCGGCAGTAGTGGCACCCGGGGACCTCAGTTCAGCATTTATCATTTTATTCCGCAAACAATTTTTATCAGTTGTTGGATATTCTTAAATTTTTATTTCGCAAACAAATATTTTCTTCCGCTGCCATCTTGGATATCAAACTCTGTTTATCTGTTTAATTATGAACGAGGCATTTTAATTATTTAAAAAGAAAATTTTTAATTTTCCGCAAATATTCAAGTAAATATTTTCGGGCCTTCACAGTTGGTATCAGAGCCTATGTTCTTGTAAAGGGTTACACTACTACTGACCACGAGAAGCTCACGAAGTCACGCCTTTGGTCTGTAAGTTTTACATTTCAGCATTTTATTTAAAGCATGAATTATTTTGACAACATGCTTCCATGAAATAATTTCGACCAGATTTTCAGTATTTCAGTGTTCATTTCAAATAAATTATGGAATTATGCATGTTAGTTACGTATGGGTTATGTTGGAACAGTATGCCCCCTAGACGTCAAGTAGGACGCCCGAGAGGTGGTGGCGAGCATCGTCGCGAGGACGATGACGATCAGAGACAAGAGAGGCAGACACCTCCTCCTCCTCCACCTCCACCACCGCCCCCACCTGACATGAGTGCCCAGATGCTAGCTGGGATGACACAGTTCTTCGCACAGTTTGCAAGGAACAATGCTGTGGTGACTAGGCCGACAGGGCCAGAGGCTGTTTACGAGCGATTCATGAAAATGCGTCCAAAGTATTTTTCTGGGACGTCTGACCCCATGATTGCCGAGGGATGGATCAAATCCCTCGAGGTCATCTTCGATTTTATGGAGCTGGGAGACGCAGACCGAGTTCAATGTGCCACCTATCTGTTCACTGGAGACGCCCGCTTATGGTGGGAAGGAGCGTCGGTAGCCCTGACCTTGGCTACACTTTCATGGACACGCTTTACGGAGGTTTTCTACTCCAAGTATTTTGCGGAGGAAGTTCGCACCCGGTTGACCACCGAGTTCATGAGTCTGAGACAGGGTGATATGACGGTTACGGAGTTCATCCGTAAGTTCGAGAGGGGCTATTACTTTGTGCCCCTGATAGCGAATGATGCCAGAGCTAAGTTGATGTATTTCCTGGTGGGTCTACGGCCGATCTTGCGCCGGGATGTTAGAGTTTCTGACCCTGCTACTTATGAGATTGCTGTCTCCAAAGCCCTAGCCGCAGAGCAGGATCTGCGGGATATCGAGAGGGATTGCCAGGGCAAGCGCCCAGTCCAGGTACCACACCGCCCTCCTCCTCATCAGCATCAGCAGCAAAACAAGAGGTCATTTCATGGGCCGCCTAGAATCAGAGGCCAGCAGCAGCAGCAACAGCAGGGGCGCCCAGCCCCGAGGACTTTTGAGCATGCAGTCTGTCCCAGGTGCTCACGTCGCCATCCTGGAGCGTGTAAGTCTGGCTCAGAAAAGTGTTTTAAGTGTGGCAGTCCAGACCACATGTTGCTGCAGTGTCCTCAGAGAAATCTGCCTACTCAAGGCAGAGTTTTTGCTCTCCATGCCGCGGAAACAAACCCAGAGACTATGTTGTTGACAGGTATCTTTAAGCATTGAGTTATTATTCGAATTTCAGCGTTTCGGAAATCGGGATTTAGATTTTTGAACTTAGAACTGTTATAGGATTGCATGCTCTACTCAGATTTATTTTGGGGGAATTAAGCTAGAAGAACCTTGACTTTTGCATGTCTATAAGTTTAGTTCTTGTAGTGGGATTCAACTTAGAGTTCCGATCTTTCAGGGAGAATTTTTATATCTGGTTCCGCTACCAAGGCCTTGATAGATTCAGGGGCCACTCACTCGTTTATTTCGGAGGTCTTTGCAAACTTTCTCAAGATCAAGACCATTGGGCTAGACATAGCCTTTTCAGTAGTGTTGCCGTCAGGCGAGGAGATGGCAGCCACCAATGTTATCCGAGATATAGATATGGAGCTGCACGGTAATCTGGTTTATGCGGATCTGATCGTGCTACCGATGCCAGAATTTGACGTTATCCTAGGAATGGACTGGCTATTGAGGAACAGAGTGTTAATAGACTTCCAGCGGAGATCTGTTCTTGTCCGACCGCCTGGAATTGAGCAATTCTTATTTGAGCCGGACAGGTACTTTCCTTTACCACGCATTATTCCATATGTTCAGGCTAGGAAGCTCATGCATAGAGGGTGTCGGGCATTTCTAGCGACCTTTTTATCTGTCCCCGAGGAACCCAGCCAGTCAGCCTCAGATGTTCCGATTGTCAGAGATTTCTTAGACGTTTTTCCCGAAGACATCTCTGGTATGCCACCTGAGAGAGAGGTGGAGTTTTCCATTGAGCTTATGCCAGGTACGGCTCCGATGTCCAAAGCGCCGTACCGATTAGCACCGACAGAGATGGCAGGCATCATCGGTTCACTCTTTTTCACCATGGGGCGCGCCAGTTTTGTTTGTTAAAAAGAAGGATGGCTCTATGAGGCTTTGCATTGACTACCGGGAGTTGAACAGGGTTACAGTGAAGAACAAGTACCCACTTCCGAGGATTGAGGATCTGTTTGACCAATTGCAGGGAGCTTCGATTTTCTCCAAGATTGATCTGCGTTCCGGTTATCACCAGTTGAGGGTGAGAGATGCTAATGTTTCCAAGACTGCTTTCAGGACTCGTTATGGCCACTACGAGTTCCTTGTGATGCCGTTCGATCTGACGAATGCGTCAGCGATCTTCATGGATCTCATGAATCGCATATTTCAGCCGTACCTCGACCAGTTTGTGATAGTGTTCATAGATGACATTCTCGTCTACTCCAAGAGTCGGGAGGATCACAACAGACATCTGACCACAATGCTGCAGACCTTGCAGAAGCACAAACTATTCGCAAAGTTCAGTAAGTGCGAATTCTGGTTAGAGAAGGTGACGTTCTTGGGCCACATTGTTTCTAGCAGTGGCATTGAGGTAGACCCGGCGAAAGTCGCTGCAGTCAGAGATTTGGTGGTGCCGCAGAATGCATCCGAGATCCGCAGTTTTCTGGGGCTAGCAGGATATTACAGGAAATTCATTCGGGGATTCTCCTCCATTGCCGTTCCACTCACATCATTGACAAAGAAGAATGTGAAGTTTGTGTGGAGCGATGAGTGCCAGAAGAGCTTCGATACTTTGAAGCAAGCTCTTATTTCAGCACCAGTTTTGGCCATACCGTCAGGACCTGGCGAGTTTGTTCTGTATACCGATGCTTCGAAGCTCGGTCTTGCCGCAGTATTGATGCAGCATGGGAAAGTGATAGCGTATGCTTCCCGACAGCTGAAGGTCCATGAGAAGAATTACCCTACCCATGATCTGGAGTTAGCGGCCGTAGTTTTTGCCTTGAAGATTTGGAGGCATTATTTGTATGGAGAGAAGTTCCAGATCTTTACCGACCACAAGAGCCTCAAATATTTCTTTACGCAGAAGGAGCTTAACATGCGTCAGAGGCGTTGGTTGGAGCTTGTGAAGGATTATGACTGTGACATTAGCTACCACCCGGGTAAAGCTAATGTAATGCCCAAGATTTTATAACATGTTAGTTTGAGATTATTGATTTTGAGTGGACATGATTATAACCAGGTTATTTTAAGATTAAATTGAGATAATAATAGTGTTGGGCGAAAGTGACTCGCCCGGGCGGACGTTTTTGACCGCCCGAGCGAGAGTGCCTAGAAGAAGAGGGCCGAGAGTCACTCGCCCGGGCGGATGTTTTTGACCGCCCGAGCGAGGCTGCTGGAATGGGCGAGGGCCGAGAATTACTCGCCCGGGCGGCCACTTTTGACCGCCCGAGCGAGAGCCGTGTACACCCAAGGATGAGCCATGTGTATCAAATCATGCAAGATATATAAACAAAGGCCTCGATTCTTTCCTCCATTTCAGCAGAAGCATTCGAAAAGGCTGAGGGAGAAGCTTCATTTCTTCTTACTTTCAAATTGTGCTCTTGCAAGATTTAGCAACCCAAATTAAAATCCGACTTCGGTTTTGAGCTTCTCTCGTTATTAGCTACAAAGTGATGTAAGTTTTATGTAATCTCAACAAGTTTCGAAATTCAGATGTTTGGGAAATTAGAATATGATAGTTATATTGTGTTCTTGACGTATTGAGCATGATATATTTGTAAACGGATCAAAGAAATGATATCATATGTATTTCCTATGAATTTCAGTATGCTTTATGAATTATTGGGGCAGAATTATTGTGTTTTGGATGGATATTGTGTTGGATTATGAATGAGAATGATTGAGAATGAGATAATGTTGATATCTGTTAAGAATTGGATTGACCGGTATCGAGAATTACGTCGTTATGCCGTCAAATTGTATCGAGATCACGTAGTGACTTGGATATGTGTTGATTTAGATTAGAGATTGATAGATTGTATATCAACATTTCCATTTCAGATTCAGTTTGGCGACCGTGGCAGCGAATTGTGCGACGAAAGGTATAGTACATGTTTTGTTTGGGGAATCACGACTCAAATGAGATCACATTTGAGTTTCCCAACCAAAATCACATACTTGTTTCATTGTTTATATCTAGACATGATTATTATTGTTTATAGATTTGTTTATAGAATTGTATACAAATCTTGTTATGCTTTGTTTACAGATCATGTGGCATTGCATTAGAATGATTATGCTTGTTTACAGATTGTGTATTCATGCATTAAGATAGGACAGTCTGGAGATCAGGCAGACTTCTAGATGTTCGGCAATATCTCAGCTTAGGGGAAGATCACCGCCCCTTTGTAGACGTGGATACAGATCAGGCCGAAGTCTAGGAATAAGACGTACAGCACCTCGATTGGGAGGGTAGGTGACAGACAGTGACGTCTTATTCACAACGGGATCCCTAGAGTTCTAGTCGAGTAGCATCTTGACATGATTAGACTTGCATTGCATAATTATATATATGAATGACATTCATATTAGCATGTTCATGTTTTAGATTGATTTACTGCATGTATACATGTTTATACTGGGATTTGTTCTCACCGGTTTTCCGGCTGTTGTTATGTCTGTATGTGTGCATAACAACAGGTGGGGCAGGATCTGGGTCGAGACAGAGATGATCGTGTTAGCGTGGAGATCACGGGCGTAGCAGATGGACCAATAGTTGTCTTTTATTATGTATTGTCGTTTAATACTGGTTAGTTGAGAACATACAGAATAAGACATGTATATTATGTTTGTATGTTGTAAATGAAATAAAGATTGTTGCTTGTTTAATTACATTTGATTAAATGTAAAAGCGAAAAATTGACCCACGTTTTAAAATAATGATCCATTTAATCCCAAGAAAAAGAATTAGAGCCCGGGTCCCCACAACAGGTGGTATCAGAGCGATATATCTTTTAGTGTAAGATAAGATAGAATGAGCGGGGTAGATCGAGTCTTCTTCCTTGCTTTATGATGTGCTATCATGTTTATTGCTTTCTTTATTACATGTTAATTGTTATCTGATTGATCACAACGTGTAATAAACTGAATCAGAATCGATTCTAGATCAGAGGTAACTGACTAGAGGAGGGCTGAGACAATTGTATATCTTGTGTACTAATCAGTTGGATTATTAGATACATGCCTCCTAGAAGATCAGCCGTACCTCTACGACCAGCAGCGCCAGAACAGGGGAGCACATCCGGAGATCCTATGGATGTTACGGCGACCCCTATGGAGACGTTGCTGAAGCGATTCCAATCCTTTCGACCTCCCACATTAAAAGGTACCGAGAATGCCATCGAGTGCGAAAGTTGGCTTGAGGACATTGAAATGTTATTCGACTCTTTGGAGTACAGTGACGAGAAGAGAATAAAGCTAATTGGCCATCAATTGCAAGATATAGCCAAGAATTGGTGGTTGAACATTAGGAGAGCTTTAGAGCAGCGGGGTACCGAGATTACTTGGAAAGTATTCAAGACGGAGTTCTATCAGCGTTTCTTTCCCATATCCTATCGCAAGGATAAAGGTGCAGAATTTGCCAATCTAAGGCAAGGGCCACTGAACATTGAGGAGTACGTTGCCAAATTCTCTTCTTTGCTTCGTTTTGCACCCCATGTTTCAGGTAGTGACGAGGCGGTGGCGGACCAATTCATAAATGGCTTAAACCCGGACATCTTTACTTTGGTAAACACGGGAAGACCTAATAACTTTGCGGATGCATTGAATCGAGCCAAGGGTGCAGAAGCAGGATTGTTGAGGCAGCGGAGTGCTCCTTATGTTGCACCGAGTCCAAGACCGCCACTACCTCCATTCCAAGTTCCTCCTCCGCGATTCGAAAGTGGCGGTAGTAGCAGTGGCAGAAAGGAACAGCTGAAGGCGAAGGGGAAACAGTTTAAGCGACCTGGGAGCAGTTCGTCCAGCTCCAGCGGATCAAGACAGACGAGTTTTGATCAAAGTTCAAAGACTTCAGGCGTCTACTGTAATTCTTGTGGAGGTAGGCATGCGACTGAACAGTGCCAGGGAGTTACGGGCCGATGTAACATTTGTAGGCAACCGGGGCATTTTGCCAAAGTCTGTCCACAGAGAGGTGTACATCAATTCCAGAGTGGAAGAGTATCCAGTTCCGTACCTCAGCTTGAGCGGCAGGCATCATCGGTTCACTCCTTTCAGCCTCCCCCAACACCGACTCCACCCAGAGGCCGAGGTAGTCAGACGGTGAGTCAACCTCCGAGACAACAGGCTCAAGTGTTTGCATTGACAGAAGAGCAAGCACAAGATGCACCAGATGATGTTATAGCAGGTAACTGCTCTCTTTATGGTTATCCTGCTTATATCTTGATAGATACAGGTGCATCGCATACATTCATTTCGGAACGATTTGCATTGTTGCATTCATTGCCTGTTGAGTCTTTGTTAGATGTTGTGTCTATTAATTCTCCGTTGGGAAGTGGATTGATATCTGTAACTACGGTTAGGCATTGCATTCTACAGTTTGAGGGGCATGAGATTGACCTAGATTGTATAGTATTGGGTCTAGCTGATTTTGATTGTATAGTTGGTATTGACATGCTAACGAAGTATAGAGCTACCGTGGATTGTTTCCACAAGATTGTCAGATTCAGACCCGAGATGACAGACGAGTGGAAATTCTACGGGAAGGGTTCCAGATCTCGGATTCCCTTGATTTCGGCTCTTACTATGAACAGATTGTTACAAAAAGGAGCAGATGGTTTCTTTATTTATGCTGTAGATATGCAGAAGTCGAGCTCGGCATTGGCAGATCTGCCAGTAGTACGGGAATTTCCAGATATTTTTCCAGATGAAATCCCAGGATTGCCTCCGGTTCGAGAGGTAGATTTTAGCATTGAACTTGTACCAGAAATACGCAGTTTCATGGGCTTAGCCGGATACTACAGAAGATTTATCAAAGATTTCTCCAGTATTGCCAAGCCAATAACTCAATTGACGCAAAAAAATGCACCATTTGTTTGGTCAGAGGAGTGCGAGTCTAGCTTCCTAGAACTGAAGAAAAGGCTAACTAGTGCTCCAGTGTTGACGATAACTTCAGGTACGGGTGATTTCGTTGTCTATTGTGATGCTTCTCACAGAGGTTTGGGATGTGTACTTATGCAGCGAGGTCATGTGATCGCATACGCCTCAAGACAACTAAAGCCACATGAAGTTCGATACCCCATTCACGATCTTGAACTGGCGGCTATCGTATTTGCATTAAAGATCTGGCGTCACTATCTCTATGGCGAGAAATTTGAGATCTTCTCCGATCACAAAAGCCTGAAGTATCTATTTTCTCAATCAGAACTGAACATGAGGCAGCGTAGATGGCTTGATCTATTGAAAGATTTTGATTGTGAAATCAAATATTATCCAGGAAAGTCAAATGCAGCAGCAGATGCCTTGAGTCTTAAGGTATGTGACTTGTCCTTATCGACGATAGGTGTTACACAGTTAGTTGAAAATTGCTGTTTCTCTGGATTAGCATTTGATACAGATAAGAAGCCACTACGACTTGCTGCTATTCAAGTTGAGCCGGACTTGATCAGGAGGATCAAAGAAGCTCAACGAACCGATCAGAATGTACAAAGATCGATTCGGATGGTCAGAGCAGGGCATTTATCAGAATATCAGGTACGCGATCATGTGTTGTACGTCAATAACCGCCTTGTAGTGCCAGATGTTCCAGATTTGAGACATCAGATTTTGTCCGAAGCACATTGTAGTCGGTTCAGCATCCATCCTGGTGGCAGGAAGATGTACAATGACTTGAAGACACAGTTCTGGTGGAAACAGATGAAGTCAGACATCGCAGAATATGTGTCTAAGTATTTGAACTGTCAACAGGTAAAAGCTGAAAGAAAGAAGCCGGGAGGTTTACTTCAGAGTTTATCTATTCCAGAATGGAAATGGGACCACATTTCCATGGATTTCGTGACGAAGTTACCTCGATCATCCAGAGGCTGCGATGCGATTTGGGTAATTATTGATAGATTAACCAAATCTGCTTGTTTCATTCCATACAGAATGACGTATAGACAAGATCAGATGGCGGAGATTTATATTCGAGAGGTAGTCAGATTACATGGAGTGCCGAAGTCTATCGTATCAGATCGGGATCCACGATTCACTTCTCACTTTTGGCACAGTTTACAGCAGGCCTTAGGTACGACATTACACCTGAGTACTGCTTACCATCCTCAGACAGACGGACAGTCAGAGCGGACTATCCAGACACTAGAGGATATGTTGAGAGCCGTAGTGCTAGATTTTGGCACTAGTTGGCAAGATTCCCTACCTCTGTGCGAATTTTCTTACAATAACAGCTACCAGACGAGCATTGAGATGGCACCGTTTGAAGCTTTATATGGCAAGAAGTGCAGATCTCCACTATATTGGGATGATATCTCAGAAGTACCAGAACTGGGGCCAGATATGATTCGCGACATGACAGAGAAGGTGAAACTCATTCAGAAGAGGATGAAGACAGCACAAGATCGACAAGCTAAGTATGCTAATATTAGACGTAGACCGTTAGTATTCGAGGCAGGAGATACAGTATTCTTAAAGATTTCTCCATTCAGAGGCGTTGTTCGATTTGGCAAACGCGGGAAATTATCTCCCGATACATTGGTCCTTACGAGATTCTTGAGAAGATTGGCGATCGAGCTTATCGACTTGCACTTCCTCCTTCTCTATCCGGGATACATGACGTGTTCCATGTATCAATGTTGCGAAGATATATGCCAGATGTTTCTCATGTCATTCAACCTGACGAAGCTGAACTTGATCAGACTTTGAGCTACGTGGAACAACCGATACAGATTCTTGATCGGAAAGATAAGCAACTCAGAACGAAGATTATTCCACTTGTGAAAGTTCAGTGGAGTCGTCATGGCATCGAAGAAGCTACATGGGAGACAGAAGCAAATATGCGACAGAAACACCCCGAGCTATTTATATAATGTCAGTATTTATTCAGTCTTAAAAAGTAATGCTGTTTTAAATACTCTAATTGATTTATATCAAGTTCGAGGACGAACTTATGTCTTAGAGGGGGAGAAATGTAATGCCCAAGATTTTATAACATGTTAGTTTGAGATTATTGATTTTGAGTGGATATGATTATAACCAGGTTATTTTAAGATTAAATTGAGATAATAATAGTGTTGGGCGAAAGTGACTCGCCCGGGCGGACGTTTTTGACCGCCCGAGCGAGAGTGCCTAGAAGAAGAGGGCCGAGAGTCACTCGCCCGGGCGGATGTTTTTGACTGCCCGAGCGAGGCTGCTGGAATGGGCGAGGGCCGAGAATTACTCGCCCGGGCGGCAACTTTTGACCGCCCGAGCGAGAGCCGTGTACACCCAAGGATGAGCCATGTGTATCAAATCATGCAAGATATATAAACAAAGGCCTCGATTCTTTCCTCCATTTCAGCAGAAGCATTCGAAAAGGCTGAGGGAGAAGCTTCATTTCTTCTTACTTTCAAATTGTGCTCTTGCAAGATTTAGCAACCCAAATTCAAATCCGACTTCGGTTTTGAGCTTCTCTCGTTATTAGCTACAAAGTGATGTAAGTTTTATGTAATTTCAACAAGTTTCGAAATTCAGATGTTTTGGAAATTAGAATATGATAGTTATATTGTGTTTTTGACGTATTGAGCATGATATATTTGTAAACGGATCAAAGAAATGATATCATATGTATTTCCTATGAATTTCAGTATGCTTTATGAATTATTGGGGCAGAATTATTGTGTTTTGGATGGATATTGTGTTGGATTATGAATGAGAATGATTGAGAATGAGATAATGTTGATATCTGTTAAGAATTGGATTGACCGGTATCGAGAATTACGTCGTTATGCCGTCAAATTGTATCGAGATCACGTAGTGACTTGGATATGTGTTGATTTAGATTAGAGATTGATAGATTGTATATTAACATTTCCATTTCAGATTCAGTTTGGCGACCGTGGCAGCGAATTGTGCGACGAAAGGTATAGTACATGTTTTGTTTGGGGAATCACGACTCAAATGAGATCACATTTGAGTTTCCCAACCAAAATCACATACTTGTTTCATTGTTTATATCTAGACATGATTATTATTGTTTATAGATTTGTTTATAGAATTGTATACAAATCTTGTTATGCTTTGTTTACAGATCATGTGGCATTGCATTAGAATGATTATGCTTGTTTACAGATTGTGTATTCATGCATTAAGATAGGACAGTCTGGAGATCAGGCAGACTTCTAGATGTTCGGCGATATCTCAGCTTAGGGGAAGATCACCGCCCCTTTGTAGACGTGGATACAGATCAGGCCGAAGTCTAGGAATAAGACGTACAGCACCTCGATTGGGAGGGTAGGTGACAGACAGTGACGTCTTATTCACAACGGGATCCCTAGAGTTCTAGTCGAGTCGCATCTAGACATGATTAGACTTGCATTGCATAATTATATATATGAATGACATTCATATTAGCATGTTCATGTTTTAGATTGATTTACTGCATGTATACATGTTTATACTGGGATTTGTTCTCACCGGTTTTCCGGCTGTTGTTATGTCTGTATGTGTGCATAACAACAGGTGGGGCAGGATCTGGGTCGAGACAAAGATGATCGTGTTAGCGTGGAGATCACGGGCGTAGCAGATGGACCAGTAGTTGTCTTTTATTATGTACTGTCGTTTAATACTGGTTAGTTGAGAACATACAGAATAAGACATGTATATTATGTTTGTATGTTGTAAATGAAATAAAGATTGTTGCTTGTTTAATTACATTTGATTAAATGTAAAAGCAAAAAATTGACCCACGTTTTAAAATAATGATCCATTTAATCCCAAGAAAAAGAATTAGAGCCCGGGTCCCCACAGCTAATGTAGTGGCAGATGCGTTGAGCAGAAAAGTCGCAGTGGTGGCTCACTTGATGATTCAGAGACCTCTTCAGACTGAGATGCAGAGGTTTGATCTGGAGACTTATCCTCGAGGTAGAGTTCCCCGTCTATCTACCTTGACCATTCAGTCTTCCCTTCTTGACCGTATTCGCAGTGGTCAGTCAACAGATGAGCAATTGGCACAGTGGAATAAGAGAGATGAAGCCAAGGGCAGTGTCTTGTATACAGCCATCGACGGTATTGTGAGATACCGAGACAGGATATGGGTTCCTAGCAGTCATTCTATCCGAGCAGACATATTATCAGAGGCACATATGTCCCCGTACTCCATTCACCCTGGGAGTACGAAGATGTACAAAGATCTACAGCTATTGTATTGGTGGCCTGGTATGAAGAAGGACATCAGACGATTTGTGTCCGAGTGTCTGACCTGTCAGTTAGTGAAGGCCGAGCATCAGAGACCAGCATGTTTACTCAAGCCTCTCCCTATTCCCGAGTGGAAGTGGGAGAACATTACCATGGATTTTGTGACCGGTTTGCCGAAGTCAGCCAGAGGATCGAATGCCATCTGGGTGATTGTAGATCGTCTTACCAAATCAGCGCACTTCTTGCCTATTAAGACGACTTTCACCATGGTTCAGTATGCAGAGTTGTATAACCGGGAGATAGTCCGACTTCATGGTGTTCCAGTTTCGATCGTATCCGACAGAGATCCCAGATTCACTTCCTCATTTTGGAAGAGTTTGCATTCGACTTTGGGTACGAAGTTGCTGTTTAGCACAGCTTTCCATCCGCAGACAGATGGGCAGTTGGAGCGAGTTATTCAGATTTTAGAGGATCTTCTTCGTGCTTGCGTCATTGATTTCTCTGGGAGTTGGGAGTCGAACTTGCCACTGGTTGAGTTCACCTATAACAACCGTTTCCAGTCTTCTATTGGTATGGCACAGTATGAAGCTTTGTATGGCCGCAAGTGCAGATCTCCTGTTCATTGGGATGAAGTAGGAGAGAGAGCAGAGTTGGGTCCAGAGATTGTTCAGCAGGCTGCCGATGTAGTAGTCAAGATCCGGGATAGGATGAGGACTGCTCAGAGTCGACAGAAAAGCTATGCAGATCAACGGAGGAGAGATTTAGAGTTCGCAGTGGGCGACCATGTTTTATTGAAGGTGGTACCTATGAAGGGTGTCATGAGATTTGGCAAGAAAGGGAAGCTCAGTCCGAGATTCATTGGACCGTTTGAGATCCTCGACAGAGTTGGGACGCTAGCGTATCGTGTGGCTCTTCGGCCGAATCTGGCCGGAGTACACAATGTGTTCCACGTCTCCATGCTGAGGAAGTATATGGCAAATCCTTCGCACGTGCTGAATTTTGAGCTGTTGCAGCTTACTCCGAACTTATCTTATGAGGAGAGACCAGTGCAGATCCTAGACAGACTGGAGAAGAAGCTTCGGAACAAGCCGGTTAGACGAGTTAAAGTCAAATGGCTCAACCATTCTGAGGAGGAAGCTACGTGGGATTCTGAGCCGAAGATGAGAGATTGTTACCCTGAGTTATTCGGTGAGTTCTAATTTCGAGGACGAAATTTCTTTTAATGGGGGAAGGATTGTAGAACCCGTAAATCAGTCTACGTATAAGCCATGCATAATTCTAGTATTTTAAATTTAATTGACTTCATTGCCTGATTATTTTTGAAGTTAATTATTTTATTATTTCAGTTCAGTAGTTTGATTTTTTAGTTATTTCAGTGAGGCCGGACTGGAGTTGGAGTTTTGAGATAGAATTTAAGATTCGAGAAATATTTCCAGAAGTTAATTTAGCTAGCAAGTAAGTTCATTTAAGTTAAAAAGGAGGTTTGAGGATTTAATTTGATTACTTGAGGTGATTAAGAAATAAGTTCATTTAAGTTCCAATAATTAAGGGTTTAATTCACTAAATTAATTAAAGGATTAGTGAGGCTTTTAAGGGTTATTAATTTACTAGATAACCAAAATTTCCCATTTATTTTATTATGCATTTTCGGCCACCCCTAGTTGCTAGAATATTAATTTGCCAACTCATCACCTTGGACCCCTTCTTGGTATTTAATTAGGAGGATAATTCTTTTTGTTTGGGAGCACCATTAAATTATTAATTAACCTCATTCTAACCTAGACTACCATGCATAAACTCGGCCACCTCATCCCCAAGTAGACTTGATATCAAACAATAATTCAAATTTCAAAAGGAGAGTGGACTTGGTCTTGATTCTTCCTTATATTTTGCACCCATCTTCCCTCACTCCCCAACCAATTCCTCCCTCCCTCACCACCGAATTCAGCACCATTCAGAGCCCCATTTGTGTGAAAAAAATCGTGAGTCTTAGCTAGAGGGAAAGAAAGAAAAAATCGAGTGCAAGAGGAAAGGAAAGAAGCGCTCCATCTTCTTCGTGCCGCGTCGTCGTCGTTTCGTTCGTTTTCTTTCGAAACAAAACCAGGCATGTCTAGATCTCTTTCAAACCTCAATCAAGTCATATTAGCAATTTTTTTTCAGTACATGATCATGTTTTATCAAGCAAAAACCGAAATGCATGTCAAAACATTTTCGAAACCATGATGCAGAATTTTCGATTTTCCTTGGCAAGCTTCACGATTTCTTTTGGTTTGTGAGTTTCAGGTATTGGATCGACTCGAGGCTCCCAAGGAGACTTATATACATGTAATAGGATGCATTAGGACACATTTGTCCATCGGTTTCACCCCATGCTCGCTGGAAAGCAAGAAATGACAGCAACACCATTGGTGTCCCTTTTTGAGTTTGAAAATTCAGTTTGGTTGTCAAGGAGGAAGGATCTGATCTTGGCTGCCCCAAAGGCCTATAGCCATGGTTAGATCACTTCCCTAGCATGTCTAAGACGTGACTAAGTCGCCCTTTTGGTGTCTTGGTCCATGGCTCATCGGTTTTTACGCAAAACATCAAAACAGCCCCCTCCCCTTCTCGCCCCTTCGGTTGGACAGCACTTGTGCTTCGGGTTTTGTTGGTTTGGTGTGGATCTTGGTTGGCCTATGGCCCCTAGCCATGGTTCGAATCATTCCTTGGGACGTTGTGGAGAGGCTTTGGTCGGTGGTTCAAGCCCCAATGGCCAAAAGTCTCGCAAACGACGCGATGCAAGTAAGGTTGCAGCTGCTGGAAAATTACAGCAAGTTGCTGTGTCAGTTCGGAGGCTCGTTCGAGTTCTCGGTCGGCTTTTAGCCTATGGCTTTGCACTGGACAGTGCCCCCTTGAGTTATGAAGGTCGTGTTTTTGACCGTTCGTGATTCGGATCATTTTTGAGGTCGTACGAGAATTTACGGTGCGATGTGCCAAATTGACTCTCGAAAGAGCGTTTCACGTTATGGCCTCCATTCACCTAGATTTCGTCCCTCATCATTTTAGGAGCATAAGTTCATAATTTTAAGCATATTTTAATCATGACTATACGTCGATTCAGTGTTGGTTCGGGTTGGTTCGGGTTGGTTCGGAGTCATGATTAAATACGAAGTCGGTAGACGTAATTGTCGCATTTTCAAACTTGATTGCATAGTTGGGTCAAGAAAAATATATTGCATATTTTCATGGCATATTTAGGTTGCAGCGAGCCTGGGTACGATCCAATCCAGTTGGTAAAATGGTACAAGATATTTAATTCAGTCATTTAATTTATTACATGCAAAAATAATAAATGCTTATTTTTGAGATTTATGCGATATTGCTTGTGGTCGATTCACTATCATGGGAATATTATTTTACACGGTCGCCAGTGACCGATCATCTCAATTTGGTACCACGGTCGCCAGTGACCGATCAGTTCAGTTTGGTACCCCGGTTGCCAGTGATCGGACAGTTCAGTTCAGTGCAGAGACCACACGCGTAGACCATAATCTCAACAGAAAATTTTTATCAGTCATTTCAGTGCAGGGCTCCAAGGAGCAAACATTTTTACTATGTTATTTAATTCAGTTATGCACGTAATATAATTGCTCAGTACAAGGTATTTTCAGCATGCCTCATGACACGATATTTTATCCCATGCAAATTTTACTACAGTATTTTCCCGTTATCTACGATATATGCATGCTGAGTCTTTAGGCTCACTAGACTTGATTGTTGTAGGTACCGATGAGGTCAGGGCCGAGGGCGGGGATCAGTGAGCCAGCTTGGGTCGGCAGTAGCGGCACCCGAGGACCTCAGTTCAGCATTTATTATTTTATTCCGCAAACAATTTTTATCAATTGTTGGATATTCTTAAAATGTTATTTCGCAAACAAATATTTTCTTCCGCTGCCATCTTGGATATTAAACTTTGTTTATTAGTTTAATTATGAACGAGGCATTTTAATTATTTAAAAAGAAAATTTTTAGTTTTCCGCAAATATTCAAGTAAATATTTTCGGGCCTTCACACTACATCTCAATCTTAATGAAAGCAAACAATCTCTTTGATTGTTGATATTACAACTCCAGGAGTTTGATCCAAGGATCATTATGTACAAAATGACTTCTTCCAACATCCTCTTCGCAGCAAGCTGTCTTCTGAACATTCTTGCCTCGGCTTCTGGATCAGATTTTACTTTTATTTTTTTTCATTCGAGTTTTATTTAAATGTATACTTAACCTTGTTTACTCCTTGCAGGTATTTATAGTGATATTCAAAGGAGATAAGGATCATTGAGACTGTTCAAATTCAACGGTTTAGATTGAAAAGATTGCCAAGGGTTGTCTGGTGTTTAATATCCATTATTACTGCATTAATTGAGGGGGAACATCTTTATGGCATTTATATTAGAAACTGATTTGTCTTTTCGATAAAACAGTATATCTACCAGAATTTGTTGAAGTGCTGCATTTGTTTCAGCACCTTATCCACTTCCAGTAGATATTATAATAAAACGACAAATCAGTTTCTGTTTTTCCTTTAGCAACCGCCTCGAACAGCCCGCCAATTTTTTTAAAATATTTTGAAATGAGTAGAGTAACTGACACATTTGCCTCTATCTCTACTAACATATTGACACGTGTCCCTATGTTTACTAACGGCTGTACATATCATTTGTTAACTGATAATTTTTGTCTTCATTACGCTTTACGAACTCAGATTATTTCCTTGCCTCTACTGCTTTCTCGCATCTACTGCTAATATACCTCTTTTCTCTCTCAAACTCAGAAATGACCGCAGCTTATACTTTGATTTCTTATCAGGTGAATTTTGCATCTGTTCTCACTATTAAGGATGATAATCTTGTCAAGATGTTCAAATCATTGGAAAAGTCTGGGCTTCGAAAATTTTTGGAATCGCCTGCTGTTATCTACAAGTCTGCTCTTCTAGATTTCTATGCTAAAGCAGAAGTTGTGGAAAGAAAGATTACCTATACACAGAGAGATGCATCAATCTCTATTGATGCTGCACTTCTCGGTTCCACTTTCTTCCTACCGATTTCTGGACTTTCCGAGCTCTCGGACATATCAAAGGAAGACATGTCCATCGCCTTGACAAATTTTTCAGCCACAGTAGAAGAACTTTCACCCTCATGCTTCAAGAAGCTACTGAAAATTGAGTACCAGGTACTCGTTGATATAGTAGCAAAAGCCTTGTTAGTTAAGGCTGGAACCTTTGACAAACTAACAAAAGAAAAGGTTCAATTGATGGTGGCCATCACTTCTGAAAAGAAAGTAGATTGGGGTCATTTTCTGTTTCGTATTATGAAGGATATGATTCTCAGGAAAAGTACTGGATTTGCTGTACAATTCAGTACAATGTTGAAAGATGCTGGTTTTCCTGGAACAGCAGAAGAGGATGGCTCTTCGGTGACCATGACTGATGCTGATAGAGTGCTTGTTTTAAGGCCAAAGCCAACCGTTGGTGAGTTTGTGGCCATTAAGAAGGAGATTGGAGAATCTCAGGCTGAGGGGCAAAAGAAAATTAAACGAAAACGAGTTGTGGTTTTGTCTGATTCTGACAAAACGGAATCTGGAGAATCAGCAGCACCCACTCAGCAAGCTTCACTGCCTCCCACTTCATCAAAGAAGAAGCCATGCACCACCATCCACATCAAGAAAACAACAGCTCTTTATGAACTGGAAAATGTCCCTCTTCGACAAGTTTTTCCAACAGTTGTCTCATCCACCAAAGCCAAACCAATTGAATCAGGGCCTTCACATGCTCAAAGCTTCAGACCAACTTCTGGTGTGGTCATTCGAGAATCATCTACTGGTTCTTCTGCTTTTAAACCAGTAGTCTCTGCCTCTTCTGAAAAAGGGAAAGGTAAGATTACTGAGTTGTCTGAATCACCGGTGGCTCCCTCCTCAATCCAAACAGCAATTGATCTTCATCTGGAAGAAATTGAGATCTCAACCAGAGAAGATATGAAATTCTTTGACGATTGTCTTAAGGTAATAGAAGCTATAAATCGTCGAAATTACATTCTGGAAAAATTCAAACTGCAGAAGATGGGCACTGTTCTGAAAACTTTAAAGTCAAATTTTGACTCTTCTAGTCCTACTGCTTTTCATGACAAGAATGTCATTCAAATTTTGTCGGAGCAGCTGACAATTCTATCTGAACAAATTGCTAATAAGGAAAAGGCCTTTTCTCGGCCACCAAAGTTCAGTATCACTTCTGTCCCCACCTTTTTGAAGAGTCAGACAGTTGAGGAACCGACCAAAGCTTCTTTTGAAGTCAATGTCTCTAGTACTCCTGAACCTGTAGAAGTTCCTACTCAATCATCATCTCTGATCTCTGTTCATGATCTGGCCTCTGTTGATGAGGTAATTGAATCGATTGTGCCGACCCAAAGAGCACAAGATGACTTGCTTCAAGTTATTCCTACTTCTACTGATCCTTCTCCAGAATCTGCAACTGCTGCTGCCAATGCTACTATTATTGCTACTGCTTCCTCATCTCTTCCAGCACTTGAGCATTTTTCAGAAGCTCATCAAGCTGACATGGCAACTTTGTTGCATACTTCACCCTCTGTTGTTGAGCCACAAGCTATATCTGAACCTGCTGCTGACTTGCAGCAACCAGAAGAAAGGCCAACAAAACAGTCTACTACTTCAGAAGGACCTTCTGCTGAACCAGAACCAGCTGTTACGACTCAAGCAGAAGCTGCACATTCTTCTATTCTTTCTTTGTAGTCACCTGAGCGCATTGCCAGAATGGAGGAAATTAAACAACGATTGCAAGCAAGAACTCCTTCCCCAGTTGTGGAACCATTTGATCTAGAATTCCAAATTGATGCTCTACAAAGGGATCTTGTAAATATTTCAGACTTAGTCAAGCGGATATCTTATGAAAATGCCGCAGAAATTCATGACGCTCAGTTCTTCCGAGACCGCATGTCTAAAGAAATACAGAACACGGCGGAATTGATGCATAAAATGTATGCTGAGATCAATGTTTTTCGACGGGCTATCTCAAGAAATTCCAGTCAAATCACGCTTGCTCAATCGGACATACTTACCTGGATCACCGAGCATGATGATATGTTTCGATCAATCTGCACTACCATGGACCTGATGGATGCCAAGATTGATTCTCAATCTCAAACTCTCACTGCTATAAATGATCGAGTTTCTAATCAGGCTCCATATCTGGAGATG
The DNA here is from genome assembly GCF_022965805.1 of Primulina eburnea. Taxonomy (NCBI): domain Eukaryota; kingdom Viridiplantae; phylum Streptophyta; class Magnoliopsida; order Lamiales; family Gesneriaceae; genus Primulina; species Primulina eburnea. The sequence goes on from NC_133110.1 coordinate 12,576,446, forward strand.
CTGACAAATGGCATTCACAACTTATCTGGGCGAATGGTTGAACTACTTGCTAGGGTCATTCCTGATGATGCAAAAAAGGGGGAAGAAGATAGAACTGGAGCAAGTAGCAGCAGACCTCATTCAACTGGAAGGAATCAAAATCCAGATGAAGCTACCTTCAGAGATATTGGAACAAATTAGTTCTCTTTGTGTCCTAATTAACTAATTAATTTTCTCTGGATATAAACTGTTTTGTTTATCTAATCCGTTCTTTTCTCTACTTTACTAACACAGAACATCTAGGTTTTGGCATCATCACAAAGGGGTTAATTGTTAGAATTTAAATTTATTGTGGAGATGCTAAGGAAAAACCAGTAGATGTTGGGTTAGTACAAAACCAGTAGATGTAAACCAGAAGCACTTAGATCGCGCTAAAACCAGTAGCAGCACTTATCAAGTACTGCTTAAACAAATAATTTCTTAGCTAAAACAAGAACTAGAAGGATACAAAATTCGAAATATACACTAACAGAATCTTGCGTATCTCAAAGTCTCTAAATATTACCGTTGATCTATTAACGTGATACTAGAATTTATTGCTTCATTAAATGCCATTAAATGTTATACGATAACATTTAAGACGGTTTACCATTTTTTATATGAACTGAGACTGATTATTTTTAATGTATTTTGCAGGGTCCATTTTAAGCAATAAAGCTGAACCACTGAAAATTTAAAGAGCCGTTCAGATTTTGGAACGTTAAATGGATCCTATATATGGAGATGAAGGATTTTGTCAAGTATATCGGTGTTGAAACAAAAAATCTGAATCAATAATATCATTCGAGCATTGTTAGAACTTTCAGTTATCTAAAAAGCTCAACACTGAAAAAGTAGCACACGCTTCATTGCATACATTTGATCATCAAGATCATATTGTGATAGCTATTCTCAGTTATATCTTCTTAAGCTATTCATTTCACCAACTCATTGATAGAAGAATTTGTAACTGGAAAAGAGTCTTTTCTAGAACTTAAGATCATTCAAGAAGTTGAGTTGTAAAGCTGAGAGTTTCAATAGGCGAAGGGTAAGTCCTGTTGAAGTGGGTGTGTACAACTGCTGTACTGTATTCACCAAAGTCTTTTAGTGATACCTTCTGGAAACAGAAGAAGGAGAGACGTAGAAGATTCATCTTCGAACTTCCAGAAACAAACCTTGTGCTATCTACTGCTTTTCTGCTTTATCATTTTTCACCCACTAACCAACAGATCGTTTTCCGCACATTATCTTGTGATCTGCTGGTCTTTGAACTTGAAAAAGAATTGCTAATATCTCTAACAGTATTTTAGCACATCAAAAGAAGAATTTATTAAGTTTGTCGTTGAGTTTATTCAACCCCCCTTCTAAACTCAACCCGATCCTCAACAAGTGGTATCAGAGCAGAGTTATTCTTGTTCTGAAAAATATTTAACAGACATGGCTCATTTCAGCAAAGTTCCAATGTTGATGCATAACCGTCACTATTATTGCGACGGTTAGCTTGAACCGTCGCTATATAGCGACGGTTTTATGAAAACAGTTGCTTATCATATTAAGCGACATTTTATGTAAATTGTCGCTCTATAGCGACTGTTTTGATAAAACCCGTCGTCTTTAGAATTAAGCGACGGTTGATTGAAAACGATCGCTAACATAGCGACGGTAGAATACAAGACCGTCGCACATGGGCGACGGTTTGTGGAATTGTCGCAATATTAGCGACGGTTGATGAAAAACCGTCGCTAATATAGCGACGATTTTAATAAACCCGTCGCTATTATAGCGATGGGTGTTAGTAAATTGTCGCTAAATTTAATAGGCGATGGTTTTAATAAAAACCTGTCGCTATATAGCGACGGTTTAGCGGTTTAGGAAACACCGTCGCTATAATAGCGACGGTTTTAATAAAATCGTCGCTACGCCTTCCGCTTTTTTGTAGTGAACCGCGCTATCAATGACAGTTGTAAGTTTATCCACTCTCAAATCCAAATCACGTTTTAAAAACTTCACTACTCAATTCTTCAATTCTAAAGCCATCAATCTTTGTTCCTGAAGTAACAATCAATATCTCATCCAATAATCGGACATCATAAATCTTCAATGGCTTATAAAAAAACATGGTCTGAATCTCTTTCAGCCGATACAAGATCATTTTCCACGAACTTAAGAATCTCTTTATTCTTGTTTAATAGTAATTCTTGAACTTCCTTATCAAACCCATTAAAGTAAACATTGATCAACATCGAACTCAAGGCAGATTCTTGAGGCCTAAACAAACCCCACCCAATTCAATGTTGACTATCTTACATTCAAACAACATTTTTATCAAATCTAGAAATGCCTTATCTTCAATTTTCTCGCCCAGTATCAAAAACAACTTATCAATATGGCCAGAACTAAATAATTCACGATCAAATTTAACAATAAATCAGCAACTTGGGTTCACCACCGAATTCTTTAAATACCAAATCGATGTGTGGCGGCCCAAGTTTGCTCGCTTGTCATAGCAAAAGGTTGCAAACCTAAAAACTTATGCATAAACCATAAAACTTGTTTGAACTCTCTCCAAAGTAACTCTTTTATTACACATATATCTAAATAGAACATATTTTTAAATGTTAGTTTTCTAAATATATATATATATATAAAACATTCAAAACAACACTCTATTTTTCCACTTTTTTCTATTATATTTTTATGGAAAAGAATTTCGACAATGAAAATACAAGCTATAAACTTTACACACATTATTGTAGTTCTTCGCAGTGAAATTTGATGGATCTGACTGCTCTAATGGCAGAGTATTTTTGGGAACTTAAAAGCATGAAATATCACTATATCGGTAACTATATCTTTTTCATTATTTATAATATTATATTATTATTTTATTTAATATAACAATTTTCAGTCACACCATAAATTCAACATGTGTTTTTCGATTCGATCACCGGTTCGGTTATGAAGGTGATCCGGTTATGAAAACATTGAAGTATACTTTTCTTTCAAACATCAGTCACAGAAAAATTATGTTTCATTGTTTACGGTTGTTCCGATTAAAAAATCACGCAGTTTCCACACAGTTACGAAAATTGTGCTTCCCAGATGACTACAGGATATTGTTGCACTTCCCCTCCTCATGTTCTCATTCAAGAAATCTTCGTTATATAAGTATTCTATTCAACGTTTCCTTTCCTGTCGCCATTTATACATGGGGCTTGAAGTGGGACTAACCATTTCATATTCACGCAGTTTGCGTTTCTTACCCCTTTTCTGCACCAATGATGCATTAAAATGATTACCCTACAGCGAAACAAGGAAAAAATGAAGCGTATAACGTACTCTCTGAAATATTGATACATGTAACTCTTTCTGCATAGACATATCCGTGTATATTTTCTCTAGATATTTTAACCGTTTTTTTCTAGCCTCTAGCTCTCGATATGAAGAATCTGTCTTCCTGCATGTTGACCGTGTTTCTATACACGATTAAACTAAACTCCTCAACCACAAATTCTAGTCTAACTTCCTCGATGTAGAAGAGAAACAAAAGTAATATGAAGGCATAAAGCCAAGGAGAGACTGAAAAGAAATTTGGAAATCAACCAAAGAAAAACTCATCAAAAGGAAAAGGATTTGTGCAAGGCGGACAGATAACCAACCATTTGATTCGATAAAGTTATGTTCTACAAGAAACAGAAAAGTCATTTTTGGAAAATGCAGCAACGATTGCCAACAAGCAAGAACCTTTAGGGAATATGATAGATAGTAGTTCATGATACAAGAAACGTCAGTTGGGTTTAAATGCTCTAGCACTTGTGCATCAATTCGATTTCTGATGAAGAGACAAATATCACTATATTCAATCAACAAGTGAGGTATTGATAACTTAAAGGGGGTAAAGTATGGGTGGTGAAGAGACAAATGAAAGAGCTGTGAGGACAGGCAGACTAAAGCAAATTATTTCTGATTGTCAAGGAAAATTTGTAGTCCACTTCGTTTTTGCAGTATAGCTTATGGATTGACGGTAATGATATCATTCGGTACTCGGTAATGATCTTAATTGTGGGGAGGCAAGTAAAAACAGGTTATCAATCTGGCAATCCAATTTCGTAGGAGGCAATTGACTAAAAAAAATAGCTTTTAGTACCTCAAAATAACTTTAGGCAAGTCTTTAAAAGCTGATGGGTTCCCTTGTTCTGAAACTTTTTTGCGTACTTCTCTTGCCTCCTCCCTAGAAAGAGAATCAACAGCCAGCCAACATACTTCATGAAACACAAAAATATCTACTAAGCTCAAAATGCTATACTACTGAGCAATATTTGCCCTGCACCATTTTATGCATTAATACTTTGTGTGACCAGTACATTACCACCAAATCACTGTCTTGGATGAAAAAAAAATCTGTCATTTGTAGACACACAAGTGTAAACATGGAATTCAAGTGATTCAAAAAGAAGTTCCAGAGAAGACAGTCTCATTGCCCCTTGGTGTAACGTCACGAAAACCGAAAAGTCCACGAGAACCTCATGATGCAAATTATTAAATTTATTTGGTATTTTATTAAATTCTTTTAAAGCATAAAATGCATGTTTATTTCATTAATTTGTGTTTAATTATTTTTATGCATTTTATACATAATTCATGCATGATAAGATTTAATTCATGAAATTCATGCATTAGGATTTCTAGATACATTTCAAGTTCGAACGAGGATCGGAGACCGGAGAATTTTCAGGAAAAACTATTTTATTTCACGATTTAATTTTGTAAATTAATTTAAAGCATTTTTAAGTGTATTTTTTCGAAAATGGGAAATTTTGGGTATTTTTAACCGCATGATTTTAATTTTTAACGGTATGCAAATTTTATCGAATCGAGAGACTTTTTAATGGTTCGTCTAATATTTTCAAAATCATTTCAACACGACATATTTTTCGAGATTGTATTTGGATGTAATGGGCCAACTTTTAAGCTCGTTGGGCTTAAAACTCTTTTAAGCTTTTAATTAAACAATTTAGGGTCCATTAGCCATTTGATTACTATTTAATTAACACTAAACCATTCTTTAACCTAAACCTAACCCTACCTTTCCCCCCACCAGCCGACACCCACTTGTTCATCATTATTCTCCATCGGTTTCACCATTTTCTGCTGAAGGTTCCATCGGCCAAGATCATTTCTTGAAGAAAAAAATATCTCCGGCAATCGTTCTTCGATCCCCTCGCATCTATAACATCAAGGCACACATTTGTACCATTTTCTTTATTCATCATACACGATATATACATGCTGTTAAGTGAGTATTTGTTTTGTGAAACTCTCGATCCAAGTATGTGCATGGTTAGTTTTGGTTTTTGCATGTATCTTTGCATTCCATGCTTTGAAACTCACGTTTTTCTGAATTCGGTGCAAAGGGATGCGATCCTTGTGTGGTTAAGAGTTTTTGGTGTGTCGAGATGTTTGGCTTGGAGTTTAGTTGAGTGGTTGAACGCTGCTAAGGAGTGGTCAAGTAGAGGGATTTCTGGGAGGGAGGCTCGGTTAGTGCAAATATGGAGGTAGGGGTGGAGTCGATGGCTTGAAGACCGATCCGAGGTCTGAACCAGGTTACATGGGGTCTGAACCGTGGCTGTGGAAAGGTCTGAAGGCTGCTGGTACACCGTGGTATGGTTCAATCACGGGAAGGAGCATGAACCGTGGGTGGCACATTTTAGTGTGGGGCGATCATGAGTGAAAGGGTTGGTGCATGGGGGTGTTTGCGTGGGTTGTTTGCGTCCAGGAGAGAGCTTAGATTAGTCGAGAGGTGATTGGTTGAGGGCAGGTTCGGTGGAGGAGGGTTGGCATGAATTTGGAGAGGTGAGCAAAAGGTAGACGTGGCTTGTGGAGAGAGATTAGTGTCAAATGATGTGCTGGAGTTCCAGCCGTGGGTTTATGAGATTGAGGTGATAATTTTAGGATCTTTTTAAAGTTTGTAAGGTGGGTTCAAAAGTTTGAAAAGATTTAGTTGGGTTTTCGAGTCGATTCGGATTAAAACTTGGACCCCGGTCCAAGTTTTAAAAAAAAGAATCGATTAAGTTATAGTATGGGCTCGAGTTTACGTATAAGAACACTTTTAAAAATATTTTGGGACATTTTAAGGAGTTTGGTAAGATTCGGGTCAATTGTAGAAGTCTAGGGGTGAAACGCTAATTTTCGGGTTTCTAGGGGCAAAATAATCATTTTGCAACCGAGATGAGATTTTTGGTCCTGACAGCGTCCTGAGCACAAATCATGATATTTTAAATGTTCATGCATCACGTTTACGATTTTTACGCTATTATAATAATTATGGTGCAAGCTTGGTTTAAAGGAATTAAGAGAGAAAAAGTGAGAAAGTGAAGAGCACTCTGTCTCCGCCGTGCCGTGTCGTTATTTCGATTGTTTTCTGTCAAAACAAACCAAGGCATGTTTATATCTTCTTTCACTCTTCAATCAAGCCATATTGGTATTTTTAAATATCGCAAGTACATGATTTTAATGCAAGAAGATCGAAATTGTTCATACTTAATGATGTTATTTAATTATATCACGTGAAAAATATTCATTTTGAGATTTATGCGATATTGCTTGTGGTCACTTTACTATCCTGGGATTCTTATTTCATCCGGTCGCCAGTTACCGGTAAGTTCAGTTCTCGGTCGTCAGTTATCGGTCCGATCGTCAGTTACCGATTAGTTTCACCCGGTCGCCAGTTATCGGTCAGTTTCCCCCGGTCGTCAGTTAACGGCCCGGTCGCCAGTTACCGGTCAGTTCAGTTCAGGGACCACTTGCATAGACCATAATCTCACCAAGTAAACTATTACAAGTTATTTCAATACAGGGCTCCAAGGAGCAAACATTTTTACCATGATATTTTTAGTTCAGTTATGCACGTACTATAATTACTATTGAAATGATATTTTACGTTACACCTCATTACAGGATATTTTCACTTGCATGCGACTTTATTAATTATTTAATTGTTATTTACGATATATGCATGCTGAGTCTTTAGACTCACTAGACTTGATTGTTGTAGGTACTGACGAGGTCGGGGCCGAGGGCGGGGATCAGTGAGCTAGCCTGGGTCGGCAGTAGTGGAACCCGAGGACCTCATTTTTAGCATTTATTATTTTCCGAACTCTGTTTTTATCTGTTGATGAATTATTTTAAATTGATATTTTGCAAATATTAATTTCTTTCGCTGCCATTTTGAACATTAACCTTTATTTATCGGTCTATTTTATGAATGAGGCAATTTAATTATTTAAAAAAGAAAATTATAATTTTTCCGCAAATTTTCAAGCACGAATTTCGGGCCTTTACAGTTGGTATCAAAGCCTATTTCTTGTAAAGGGTTGTACTACTACTGACCACGAGAAGCTCATGAAGTCACGTCTTCGGTCTGTAAGTTTTACATTTACGCCTTTTATTTAAAGCATGAAATATTTTATCAGCATGTTTTCATGAAATTTTTTATGTTTAGATTTTAATTATTCAGTATTTTCTTAAATTTAAAGAAATAATGTAATTATGCATTTTGGTTACGTTTGGAATTGTAAATGTCTAAGAATCCAAATATTGGGCTTTAGGAGAAGTTGAAATTGATTTGACTATATTAATTTTTGGTCAACAGTACCGATGTCCTCCTTATGGGTCATAAGTTAATCTTGAAAATTATGAATGCCTTTGGGACTTGGAGAATTTCTAAGAAATTATTGATGGTTCTTGGTTGCTAGTCGAGTGAACTTTTGAGGATTTCATATAAGCAATAGCGATTCGAAGACTACGACAATCGTTAAGATTATAAATGTACAATTTGAGAATTTTAAGTATCTATAAAAATGTAAGATTAATTATGAGAATTTATTTAGGATCCATGCTCTATCTAGTTGGATTTAAGGATTGAATTGCATGAATTAAGAATTTTAAGGACCCGATTGTGATAACTAATAATTTGAGGACCTAAGTACAAAACAAAAAAAATTCTAAGGGACTATTTTCGAATTTACCAAATTTTGGGATTTAATTTTTGAGTTCGAGAATTTAAAAGTTCAATGAGGGAAATATGGAAAATTTTATGGGGACAATAATGCAAATTTCGAAGAGTTGTAGGGCCAAAATGTAAATTTGGAGAAGTGTAAGGGCCAGATTACAATTTTCAAAATTTTTAAGGAGTAAATGCGAACTTTTGAGGAACACTTGGGATTGTAAGAAATGTAAGACGTGTTATGGGAATTAATTTTGGTTTTAATAAACTTAAGGCTATTGAACCTTATGATACCGGAAATCTATAAAATCAAATTGGGAATACTGAGGACTCACGGGTAATTGTTGAATTTCGAGATTTAGGGAAAAATTGGATGATGTTCGAGGAAAGTAAGAATTAATTTTACAATTTTAAGAAATTTGAGAACTTATTTAGTAGTAAGTGGGAATTGAACGGTTTAAAGGATAGGACTTTTCGGTTATTTAGTCTTGAAGGAAATATAGAATATTTAGATATTTGGGTTATAATGTTATAATGAATGGTAACCAAAGACATTGTAGGATGAATCAATCTTAGGCGTGAAAATTTAAACGTTAGATAAATAATGTTGTGACGAATTACGAATTTAAAGTGACGACAATTTAAGGTAAAGTGATAAGTTAGTTAAGTTATAATAGTAGATATTGAGTTAACAATAATTTGAGAAATTAAGTTCGACGTATCATAAGTTTTAATCGTGATCTTAAGAGTTAAAATTATATCTTTGTTGGGGTTAAATCTTTCTAGAAAGTCGGGTATGATGGATAGGTAGGTTACTTGATAGACGCATATAAGAATTGAGGTAGACACCTTACCTTGAGGAATTTTTGTAAGTCATTAAGAAATTTGGGAATAAGGGATTATGTGTGTTGGAATTAGGTTATCTTAGACTACTTGGATTGTGTAAGTTTGAATTTCATATTTATGGGATATTTTTTTCATACGGAAATTTTGGGTGAATTAAAAACAAAAAGAAATTAGTTGTGTTCAACATAAGTTATCAATGAATGAATGTTAAGATTTTTATCGAGTAAGAAATCTAAAAGCTTGTTATGGGGATTCTAGAACTCTATGGGTTATAATTGAAGTTGATTTATTAAAGTTAGTCTAATGCTACCATGAGATAACTTATTAAGTTTTATACGCTAATATTTAATTAAGTAATGAAGATACTTAAGAATGCGACATTTGTTCAATGAGGAAAATCCCGAGTCTTAGGCCTCGACTATATTGTAACTGGAAAGAGAATAGTTTAAGAATGTATTTTATACTAGAAGGGTTTTATTATTAAGGTAGAAGATCGAGATTGTATATTTTGGGTTTTATGGATTATCACTACTCGAATTTAAGATTTGCAATAATTTAATATTTGGGGTGTACTTGTAAATAATTAAGTTATGTAAGTTTGGTGCCGTAAGATAAATATTCGATTCAAGTATCTTAGGCTAATTTTGTTATGTGGTTGAGATAAAGTTTAAATTTTAAGTGTATCACCGAGGATAGAAGTCGATCAGTAAATTTTGAGGCTAAGGTTTCCTAAGTTGAACTGTCTAAATACCAGTGTAATAGGACGCTGGACATTATGGGTGTTGTATAAGAAAAGTAAAGTGCGATAAGTTGGGATATCCATTTATAGTATGATAAATTGCGAGAAAGTCAGAAATTTGAGGACATAGTAGAATAAAACTAAGTCACCATAAGTCTTTTAATGTTGCAATTCGCAATCAAGGATTCAATAGGCAATATAATTAGGATTGAGGAGACATAAGGACGGTTTAACATTTATTTTATCAGAGTAGTGCAGTGGAAGCGTGGATTATTTGGATACTAGAATTAATAATCTAAACTTTTTTATTATAAAGGATAAGCGAATTTCGGGGACGAAATTCAATTTAAGGGGGGAAGATTGTAACGTCCCGAAAACCGAAAAGTCCACGTGAACCACAAGAAGCAAATTATTAAATTTATTTGGTATTTTATTAAATTCCTTTAAAGCATAAAATGCATGTTTATTTCATTAATTTGTGTTTAATTATTTTTATGCATTTTATACATAATTCATGCATGATAAGATTTAATTCATGAAATTCATGCATTAGGATTTCTAGATGCATTTCACGTTCGAACGAGGATCGGAGACCGGAGAATTTTCAGGAAAAACTATTTTATTTCATGATTTATTTTTGTAAATTAATTTAAAGCATTTTTAAGTGTATTTTTCGAAAATGGGAAATTTTGGGTATTTTTACCCGCAGGATTTTAATTTTTAACGGTACGCAAATTTTATCGAATCGGGAGACTTTTAATGGTTCGGCTATTATTTTCAAAATCATTTCAACACAAAATATTTTTCGAGATTGTATTTGGATTTAATGGGCCAAATTTTAAGCTCATTGGGCTTAAAACTCTTTTAAGGTTTTAATTAAACAATTTGTGGCCCATTAGCCATTTGATTACTATTTAATTAACACTAAACCATTCTTTAACCTAAACCTAACCCTACCTTTCCCCCCCACCAGCCGACACCCACTTGTTCATCATTATTCTCCATCGGTTTCACCATTTTCTGCTGAAGGCCGTTCCATCGGCCAAGATCATTTCTTGAAGAAAAAAATATCTCCGGCAATCGTTCTTCGATCCCCTCGCGTCTATAACATCAAGGCACGCATTTGTACAATTTTCTTTATGCATCATACAAGATATATACATGCTGTTATGTGAGTATTTGTTTTGTGAAACTCTCGATCCAAGTATGTGCATGGTTGGTTTTGGTTTTTGCATGTATCTTTGCATTCCATGCTTTGAAACTCACGTTTTTCTGAATTCGGTGCAAAAGGCTGCAATCCTTGTGTGGTTAAGAGTTTCTGGTGTGTCGAGATGTTTGGCTTGGGGTTTAGTTGAGTGGTTGAACACTGCTAAGGAGTGGTCGAGTAGAGGGATTTCTGGGAGAGAGGCTCGGTTAGTGCATATATGGAGGTAGGGGTGGAGTCGATGGCTTGAAGACCGATCCGAGGTCTGAACCAGGTTACATGGGGTCCGAACCGTGGCTGTGCAAAGGTCTGAAGGCTGCTGGTACACCCTGGTATGGTTCAATCACGGGAAGGAGCATGAATCATGGGTGGCTCATTTTAGTGTGGGGCGATCATGAGTGAAACGATTGGTGCATGGGGGTGTGTGCGTGGGTTGTTTGCGTCCAAGAGAGAGCTTAGATTAGTCGAGAGGTGATTGGTTGAGAGCTGGTTCGGTGGAGGAGGGTTGGCATGAATTTCGAGAGGTGAGCAAAGGGTACGTGGTTTGTGGAGAGGGATTAGTGTCAAATGATGTGCTGGAGTTCCAGCCGTGGGTTTATGAGGATGAGGTGATAATTTTAGGATCTTTTTAAAGTTTGTAAGGTGGGTTCAAAAGTTGGAAAAGATTTAGTTGCGTTTCGAGTCGATTCGGATTAAAACCTGGACCCCGGTCCAAGTTTAAAAAAAAACGAATCGATTAAATTATAGTATGGGCTCGAGTTTACGTATAAGAACACTTTTAAAAATGTTTTGGGACATTTTAAGGAGTTTGATAAGATTCGGGTCAATTGTAGAAGTCTTGGGGTGAAAAGCTAATTTCGGGTTTCCAGGGGCAAATCATGATATTTTAAATGTTCATGCATCACGTTTACGATTTTTACGCTATTATAATAATTATGATGCATGCTTGGTTTAAAGGAATTAAGAGAGAAAAAGTGAGAAAGTGAAGAGCACTCCGTCTCCTCCGTGCCGTGTCGTTATTTTGTTTGTTTTCTATCAAAACAAACCAAGGCATGTTTATAACTTCTTTCACTCTTCAATCAAGCCATATATGTATTTTTAAATATCGCAAGTACATGACTTTAATGCAAGAAGATCGAAATTGTTCATATTTAATGATGTTATTTAATTATATCACGAGCAAAATATTCATTTTGAGATTTATGCGATATTGCTTTTGGTCACTTTACTATCCTGGGATTATTATTTCATCCGGTCACCAGTTACTGGTCCGTTCAGTTCTCGGTCGTCAGTTACCGGTCCGGTCGTCAGTTACCGGTTAGTTTCACCCGGTCGCCAGTTACCGGCTCGGTCGCCAATTACCGGTCAGTCCAGTTCAGGGACCACTTGCGTAGACGATAATCTCACTAAGAAAACTATTACAAGTTTTTTTATTACAAGGCTCCAAGGAGCAAACATTTTTACCATGATATTTTTAGTTCAGTTATGCACGTACTATAATTACCATTGAAATGATATTTTACGTTACACCTCATTACAAGATATTTTCACTTGCATGCGACTTTATTATTTATTTACTTGTTATTTACGATATATGCATGTTGAGTCTTTAGACTCACTAAACTTGATTGTTATAGGTACTGATGAGGTCGGGGCCGAGGGCGGGGACCAGTGAGCTAGCTTGAGTCGGCAGTAGTGGAACCCGAGGACCTCATTTTTAGCATTTATTATTTTCCGAACTCAGTTTTTATCTGTTGATGAATTATTTTAAATTGATATTTTGCAAACATTAATTTCTTCCGCTGCCATTTTGAACATTAACCTTTATTTATCGATCTATTTTATGAATGAGGCAATTTAATTATTTAAAAAAGAAAATTATAGATTTTTAAGCAAATTTTCAAGCACGAATTTCGGGCCTTTACACTTGGTCATTGAACTTTTGAAATTGTCCTTAGGATAGTTTTATTTTAATTGCCTAGATTACATATTAGACGTTCTTTCTAAAGCAGAAGGGAATAAAATGACTTTGAAGAAATAAATTAATTGAGCTATCAGAAGCGACCATATCTAATAATGAGAAAAGAATAAACTTTGGTGGTGACATAACTATTATAACATGAAATTGACTACTCTAAAAAATGGGTATGAAAACTATCAAGAATCAGCAGAAAAAGGGCTTGATCACTCACCTGTTGTCGGCATAATAAACATGTTTGGATGATGACTGATTGTCAAGAGAATGCAGCATACCATTAAGTCTTTCAATTTTCTGCATCCAAAAAGTTAAATTTCAGAATAAAGAACCTGCATGACAGCTATCTCGAGAATCCGAGACCCAAAAAACCAGAAACTCTAAAATAAAACCTTTTTTCAGTTTGAAGCTTCTGCAAAATATATCCAATGTCTTGGGTCTTCATCAACATCAGCTCTTCGTTAGTGTAATTATTAGCCTGGCTCCTTTACAAAATCCACATTCAACCGCTAATATTCAAATTACACTCAAATAAATATCCTCAAAAGAGAACAGATAACCTCATAAAAATAAAATTTTCCAGCTTACTCAGGTTTATGGACTCCGCCAACAATTTTTGTTTTAATCATCTTGAAGTAAAATTCATCTGGGTTCCTCAATGCTGCTTTTTCCTTAAGTTTCTGTTATAAACACGCAGAAGCGACTTACCATAAAATAAGAACTCGCCAAATTTCGTTCATAAAATGCTACCAAAACCAACAAGACGCAGGGTAGTAGAAATTACCAGTAAAGTCTGCTCCTTCTGGTGATAGGCTCGTGCATGAATGACATAATCTTTATGTTTTTCGAGCAGCCCAAATTTCCTTCTCAAATGCCTGGTACACACAACAAATCATCAATTGAGTGAACCAGAAATATACGTCAAAATATTTCAAAACGGGCAATAAAAAAATTAAATGCTCCAAAAAATAATCACTCTTACGGCTGAGCGCGCTCCTTGTGAGCTTTTCTTGGAATAGCATTCCTTAAAGACGACATCTTTATGCTAGCAAAAAAACTTCACAGAACTTTAAAATCAGTTTACGCACTTCAGAAAGGCAAAAACCACTACAGAAAACATAAAGGGCTAACAAAAATCTTGAGTTGAAATAATTTAACCGTGAAACAGCGAAGATTATCGGTACAGAAAAAAACAACGAATTTCTTTCGTATTTACACCAAATTCAAAATAATTATTAAGCACAGAAGACTCGCCTGTGGAAAGCGATGAAGGCTTAGGGTTTAAAGGAGACATCAATGCAGAGAATCTTGATTTGATGAAAAGTATTTTATATTGTGGCAAAAAAAAAAATTCTAAATTAACTAAAATTCAATCATGCAAATTGGCTTCCGGATTGAGTGCAAAAACTTATGTGAGACGATATCACGAATCGTATTTTGTGAGATGGATCTCTTATTTGGATCTTCCATGAAAAATATTACTTTTTATGGTAAGAGTATTATTTTTTATTGTTAATATCGGTAGGCTTGACCCGTTTCACAGATAAAGATTCGTGAGACCGTCTCACAAGAGACCTACTCCTGATTGAGTATACAAATACACACACAACACACAAAATTATGATATCACAGAAATAAAGAAAACAAAATCTTGATATTATATTTAAAAATTTAGAAATAATTTTTATATGATTTTCTTATAATTAACTAGAATAATTACTTAAATATGATAGTATTTTATTATTTCAAATTTATGAAATTGTTAGATATGATATCATATTTTAAAAGATTAATTTGGTTTATAAACATAAAGAAATATTTATTAGCATATGATAATTATAGACGAACCAAAAATTTTATAAAAATAGGCTTTGGCGATATTTTTTATTAAAAAAATAAAATATTTTATCATTTGTTTGAGCTTATTTTTGTTACATAAAAATTAGATAATGACATTAAATTTAATTACTTCAGGTCTCTTAATGTTTAATAATACTAATATCAATGTGCATACAATTATTTGATTAGAGTTTCATTAATTTTTAGATTAAACTTTGAAGATTGATATTGAAAATATTAATGATTCTTTTGTTATAGTTTGGAATTATTATTTAGATAATGAAAAGGGTAAGACGACGGTTTTAACGACGGTTTTGCGATCCGTCACCGGAGGCTGCATCGCATTCTAGAAGCGACGGGTTTTCAACTCTCGTCGCTTATAGCGATGGTTCTTTGGAAGAAGACCGTCGCTATTTTTGCGACGGTTTTAAGAAACCGTCGTTAATATTAAGCGACGGTTTATACAAAACCGTCGTTAATATTAACGACGGTTTTAAAAACCCGTCGCTATATTTAGCGACGGTTTCGTAAAATCCGTCGCTCTATTTAGCTTGAACCGTCGCTTTATGAACCGTTGCTTATCAAATTAAGCGACGGTTTATTTAAACTGTCGCTCTATAGCGAGTGTTTTGATAAAACTCGTCGTCTTTAAAATTAAGCGACGGTTGATTGAAACGATCGCTAACATAGCGACGGTAGAATACAAGACCGTCGCACATGGGCGACGGTTTGTGGAATTGTCGCAATATTAGCGACGATTGATGAAAAACCGTCGCTAATATAGCGACGGGTGTTAGTAAATTGTCACTAAATTTAATAGGCGACGGTTTCAATAAAAACCGTTGCTATAATAGCGACGGTTTTTGTAACGATCATGGGCCATTAGGCTGAACCAACAAAGGCCTCGGCCCATACCCACACACCACTACTGGTCATGGGTCGTTAGGATGGTCCAGCATGGGCCTCGGCCCATGCCCATGCACCGCCACTCATAGAATATCCCACTCCTGGAAAGTGGTTTCTTTCGCCTTCCCCAACACTCGAACCCAGGACCTCCAAGCTTAAGTACCTAGATTCCTAAGTGTTGGTACCAATTAAGCTAGTAGATCAACTGGTACCAACACTTAGGAATCTAGGTACTTAAGCCTGGAGGTCCTGGGTTCGAGTGTTGGGGAAGGCGAAAGAAACCACTTTCCAGGAGTGGGATAATCTATGAGTGGCGGTGCATGGGCATGGGCCGAGACCCATGCTGGACCATCCTAACGACCCATGACCAGTAGTGGTGCATGGGTATGGAGGCCTTTGTTGGTTCAGCCTAATGGCCCACGATCGTTACAAAAAAAGACGCCTTTTTTTGTAATGCACATGGGCTGTTCCCGATTGGGCTTAAGTCCCCTCACAGTTATCCCATTTCCCATTACTCATAGAACTTCTCCAGCCCAGGCACTAGAGCTTTTACCTCCCTAAGATTAGAACCCAAGACCTCCTGGACTTATATAGATCTTGGCAGCAATCCTGGTACCAGTTGATCTACTCTGTAAAGGCCCGAAAATTCGTTCTTGAAAATTTGAGGAAAAATTTAAAATTTTCTTTTTAAAATAATCAAAATTTCCTCATTCACAAACTAAATTGATAAATCAGGTTTAATGTTCAAAATTTGCAGCGGAAGAAATTATTACTCGCCAAAATAACAAGTTAAACTATCCAACAACTGGTAAAAAAAAATTTTGAACATAAAAATGGCAAGTGCTGTAAATGAGGTCCTCGGGTGCCACTACAGCCGACCCAAGCTAGCTCACTGGTCCCCGCCCTCGGCCCCGACATCATCAGTACCTACAACAATCAATTCTAGTGAGCCTAAAGACTCAACATGCATATATCGTAAATAACGAGTAAATAATATTAAAATTTTGCATGGGATAAAAATATCATGTCATGAGGCATAATTTGAAAATAACTTATCATGAACAATTATAATACGTGCATAACTGAACTGAAAATCATAGTGAAAATGTTTGCTCCTTGGAGCCCTGTAATAAAATAGCATGTCATTAATTTTCTGTTGAGATTATGGTCTACGCAAGTGGTGCCTGAACTGAACTGACCGGTAAGTGGCGACCGGACCGGTAACTGACGACCGGTAACTGGCGACCGGGTGAAACTAATCGGTAACTGACGATCGGACCGGTAACTGACGACCGGGAACTGAACTGAACTGACCGGTAACTGGCGACCGGACCGGTAACTGACGACCGGGTGAAATAATACACCCAGGATAGTAAAGTGACCCCAAGCAATATCGCATAAATCTCAAAATGAATATTTTTCACGTGATATAATTAAATAACATCATTAAGTATGAACAATTTCGATCTTCTTGCATTAAAATCAAGTTCTTGTGATATTTAAAAATACCTATATGGCTTGATTGAAGAGTGAAAGAAGATATAAACATGCCTTGGTTTTTTTTGACAGAAAACAAACGAAATAACGACGTGACACGGCGGAGACGGAGTGCTCTTCACTTTCTCATTTTTTCTCTATTAATTCCTTTAAACCAAGCATGCACCATAATTATTATAATAGCGTAAAAATCGTAAACGTGATGCATGAACAATAAAAAATATCATGATTTGTGCTCAGGGCGCTGCTAGGACCAAAATCTCACCTCGGGTATAAAATGACCATTTTGCCCTTGAAAACCCGAAAATTATCGTTTCACCCCTGAACCTCTAAAATTGACCCGAAGCTTATCAAACTCCTTAAAATAATCCAAAACATATTTAAAAGTATTCCTAGACGTAAACTCGAGCCCAAACTCAAACGTAATCAATTCGCTTTAAAACTTGGACCGAG
Organism: Primulina eburnea; assembly: GCF_022965805.1. NCBI lineage: Eukaryota > Viridiplantae > Streptophyta > Magnoliopsida > Lamiales > Gesneriaceae > Primulina > Primulina eburnea. The sequence goes on from NC_133110.1 coordinate 12,593,928, forward strand.
GTTCCCGTCTTTAGCCCGAATCGACCCGAAACTTAACTAAAATTTTACCAAACTTAAACCATGACTTAAAAACACTTAAAGGACTCTAAAGAAACCAAAACCCAGCTTTTTAAGGCATTCAAATCCCCCTGGGCAGCCGCTGAAAGATCCAGCAGCTCGCCCCTCACCTCTAACCAAACCACTAGCACACAAACCCCACTCTTACACTCAAGCTGATGGCTCCAGCCCCTAGCCAGCCTATTGTGGACTTAAACCAGACCCCAAGGAGTCTACCAGCACCAAGAACACAGCCCCATACAGCCTGCACTACCCGCCTACACGCTAGAAGCAGTAACGCCAACACAGAGAGTTCCCTCAAGCTAGGTTCGATCGTGCTTGCTCGAGAGTTTGGACCATAGGGGTTAGAGCTCTCCTAGGTCGTGGTTAGTACCCCTCAGGGGCATGTCCAATGCCTGGAATAACGCTGACGCTGGTGGCCTCTCTCCCCAACTCATGATCTACCCGATACCCTTCCAAGCTCACCGATCCAGCATGTATTCTCACCCTCTCGACCAACCACGCCTCCAGCAGCTACACTACTGGAACCCTTGACAGAAACGACTCTGAAACACTACACCAGCAGCCCCTTTACAACACAGATTACAGAAAACGTGAGTAGTGAACTCATGATGCATGTATTTGAACAAAAAGATGAAAACTCCCCTGCACATGGCTAGATCGAAAAACCCTCATACATATACATACACACGATAGTATAAGGCTTGGATGATGCAGAAATAAAGGTACAAATGCATGCCTTAAGATTGGAGGAGCAAGAACAAGACAAAACCGATGGGGACCTCTAGTTGCAAATGGTGAAACCGATGGGTCCTCAAGCTGAATGAATTCAGAAGGGTGTCGGCTGGTTGGGGAGTAAAAGATTAGGTTTAGGGTTAAATGGGTGATTAGAGGTCTAATTATATGGATATTAATTAGTTAATGGGTCACAAATTGCATCTTAAAGGTTTTAAAATAGGTTTAAGCCCCACAAGCTTAAACGTAGGCCCATTAAGTCCAAATGCATTCCCGAGAAATAATTCGTGTTGGAAAGCTTTTGAAAATAATTGCCGAACCCTCAAAAAGTTCCCTGAATCGATAAAAGTTGCACACCGCTAAAAATTATATCCTGCGGGTAAAATACCCAGTAAATCCAAATTCTTGAAAAATACCTTTAAAACATCTTATATTAATTAATAAAAATTAATCTTGTAATAAAAATAATTTTCTTGAAAATTCTCCGGTCTCCGTTGATCGTTCGGGCGTGAAATACAACTTAAAAATCTTTAATTCAAAAACCTTTAAAATTTAATGAAATAATTTCTATCATGCATGAATTATGCATAAAATGCATAAAAATAATTAAACACATAATTTATAAAATAAACATGCATTTAATGCTTTAAAACAAATTAATAAAATACCAAAGAATTTAATAACTTGCATGCATGTCAATTTTTTTTTTTAAATATATTTACTAACATGCTAAATTACCACTTCTTAAATAAGTCTTTATTAACTTATCTCAATACTCCATCTCCAGTCCGGCCTCACTTATTTTACTGGAAAGATAACAATTAAGCTACTGCGTAAAATAAATAAATTTAAAGAGAAAAATTTAAATACTCATACAATAAAAATCCTTTTAATTTTAAATACTAGAATTATGCATGGCTTATACGCAGTCCAATTTACGGGTTCTACAATCCTTCCCCCCTTAAAAGAAATTTCGTCCTCGAAATTCGCTTATCCTCGATAAACAAAAAGTTTAGACCCTTAATTCTAGGATCCTAATAATCCACGCTTCCGATGTGCTACTCTGATAATATAAATATTGAGCTGTCCTTACATATCTTCAATCCTAATTAAATTGCTTACCATAAACCTCGTTCGTGAATCGCAACTTAAAGCGACTTATGGCGACTTACTTCTATTTTTCTATAACCTCGAATTTTGACTTATCTCCCAATTCCTCCTTCTAGAAATGGATGTACAAACTGAACGCACCTTACTTTTCTTATACTATACTCGTAATATTTATCGACCTATTATATTAGCATTTATGCAGTTCGACTTATGAAACCTTTGTACCAAAATTTACTGATCGACTTCTATTCTCAGTAGAACGCTTAAAGGTTAAACCTTATTTCACCCTCATTGTAGTATTAGCCTAGAATCTTTGAACCGAATCTTTATCTTACGACACCAAACTTACGTAACTTATTATTTATAAGTGCATCCCGGATGTGAAATTGTTGTAAATCTTAAACCTCGAATAACGTCAATTCATAAAACTCAATTATACAACATCGAATTTCTACCTGACTAACAACACTTCTAGCATCAAAAACATGCTCAAACTATTCTCTTCTCAATTACAATATAGTTGAGGCCTAGAACTCTGGACTTCCTCATTGGAACAAGTGTCTCATTCTTATGTGTCCTTAATGCTTGCTTAATTCTAGCATATAAACTTAAGGCAAAAACTTGTGTGAGACGGTCTCACGGGTCGTATTTGTGAGACAGATCTCTTATTTGGGTCACACATGAAAAAGTATTAGTTTTTATGCTGAGAGTATTACTTTTTATTGTGAATATGGGTAGGGTTGACCCGTCTCACGGATTATGACCCGTGAGACGGTCTCACATGAGACTCACTCTAAACTTAATAAGTTAGCCCATGGTAGCATTAGAATAACTTTACTAAATCAATTTAACCTATAACTCATAGAATTCTAGAATCCCCATATCAAGCTTTTAGATTTCTCCCCATATCAAGTTTTTAGATTTCTTACTTGGTAAAAATCTTAATATTCATCAATTGATAACTTATATTGAACACAACTAATTCCCTTTTGTTTTTATTTCACCCAAAATTTCCGTATGAACGAATATCCCATAAATTTGAAATTCAAACTTACCTAATCCAAATAGCTTTGAATAAAATAATTCCAATACACATATCCGTTTAGTCCCAAGTTTGTTAATGACTTCCAAAATTTCTCAAGACAAGGTGTCTACCTCACCTCTTACGTGCGTCTACCAATTAAGCTAACCATCATCGTACCCAACTTCCCAAAAAAAAAAAAACTTAAATTCTCCCAAGGTATAATCTTAACTGTTAAGATCATGGCTAAAACTTGTGAAACATCAAACTTATATTCCAAAAAAAAATTAGTAACTCAATGTTTATTCATATAACTTAACTAACCAATCAAATTTACCTTAAATCGTCATCACTTTAAATTCTTAATTTGCCACAACATTATTTCACTAACGCTTAAATTTTCACGCCTAAGATTGATTCATCCCACAATGTCCTTGGTTACCATTCATTATAACATTATAACCCAAATATCTAAATATTCTATAATTTCTTCGAGCCTAAATAACCGAAAATTCCTACCATTTAAACCGTTCAATTCTCACTTACTACTAAATAAGTTCTCAAATTTCTTAAAATTGTAAAATTAATTCTTACTTTCCTCGAATATCATCAAAACCCTAAATCTCGAAAATTCCACAATTACCCATGAGTCTTCAGTATTCCCAGTTTCATTTTATAGATTTCCCGTATCATAAGGTTCAATAGTCTTAAGTTTATTAAACCAAAAATTAATTCCCATAACACGTCGTACATTTCTATAAATACTTAAAATCCCAAGTGTTTCTCAAAGGTTCGCAATTACATCCTTAAAATTTTGAAACTTGCAATCTGGCCCTTACAATTCTCCAAATTTACATTTGGCCCTACAACTCTTCGAAATTTGCATCATCGTCCCCATAAAATTTTTCCATCTTTACCTCATTAAACTTTTAAATTCTCGAACTCAAAATCCCAAAATTTGGTAAATTCAAAAATAGTCCCTTAGAATTTTGTTTTGCACTTTGGTCATCAAATTATTATTTATTACAATTTGGTCCATAAAATTCTCAATTCATGCAATTCCATCCTTAAATCTAACTAGGTAGAGCATGTATCCTAAATAAATTCTACGTTTTATACTTCAAAATATCGTCGTAGGCTTCGAATCATTAATCCTGGCATGAAATCCTCAAAACTTTAACTCAACTAGCAACCACGAACCATCGTTAATTTCTTACAAATTCTACAAGTCTCGAAAACATTCATAATTTTTAAGTTTAACTTATGGCCCATAAGTAGAACATCAGTACTACTAACCCAAAAATTAATATAGTCAAATAATTTACGACATCTCCTAATGCCCAATAGCAAAATTCTTATTTATGTCCGGTGGGGGTGGAGGTGCATTTCCCTCCTGCCTCTGATGCTCACCGTCCTCATGACGGCGCTCATCATCTCTCGCGCGTTCAACAAGGCGTCTAGGAGGCATACTGTTCCATACATATAACCCAAACGTAACCAACATGCATAATTCCCTAATTTAAATTTAAGTAAATACTGAATAATAAAATCTGAACGTAAAATATTTCATGAAATCATGCTGTTGAAATTATTCATGCTTTAGATAAAATACGTAAATGTAAAACTTACAGACCGAAGACGTGACTTCATGAGCTTCTCGGAGTCAGTAGTAGTGCTACCCTTTACAAGAACATAGGCTCTGATACCAGCTGTAAAGGCCCAAAAATTCGTTCTTGAAAATTTGCGGAAAAATTTAAAATTTTCTTTTTAAAATAATCAAAATTGCCTCATTCACAAACTAAATTGATAAATCAAGTTTAATGTTCAACACTTGCAGCGGAAGAAATTATTACTCGTCAAAATAACAAGTTATATCCAACAACTGGTAAAAAAATGTTTGAGCATAAAAATTGTGAAGGCCCGATAATACTTGCTTGAAAATTTGCGGAAAATTAAAAATTTTCTTTTAAAATAACTGAAATTGCCTCGTTCATAAAATCAATTGATAAACAAAGTCAAAGATTAAAAATATCGCAGCGGAAGAAAATAAAGTTGCCAAAAGTCATAATTTAAAAATATCCAACGACTGATAAAAATATTGTTTGAGAAATAAAATAGCAACTGCTGCACTGAGGTCCTCGGGTGCCACTACTGCCGACCCAAGCTGGCTCACTGGTCCCCGACCTCGGCCCTAGCCTCATCAACACCTACAACAATCAAGTCTAGTGAGCCTAAAGACTTAGCATGCATATATCGCAGGTAACGAGTAAAATCTGAAGTAAAATATTCATAAGATAAAATATCATGTCATGGGATATGCTGAAAATAATCTGTACTAAGCAATTAAATTACGTGCATAACTGAACTGATAATCACAGTAAAAATGTTTGCTCCTTGGAGCCTGTACTGAAATAACTGGTAAAATTTTCTGTTGAGATTATGTTTTACGCCTGTGGTCACTGCACTAAGCTGAAACTGATCGGTAACTGGCTACCGGGGAGGCTGAAACTAAACTGAGCTGGCCGGTCACTGGCGACCGGGTGGTACCACACTGAACTGATCGGTCACTGGCGACCGTATAAAATAACACTCCCACATAGTGAATGAACCACAAGTCATATCGCATAAATCTCAAAAATAATCATTTTCTAATTAATGCACGTAAAATAATTAACTGGCATACTGAAATATCTTGTATTAAAATCATGTACTTGCGATATTTAAAAATACCTATATGGCTTGATTGAAGAGTGAAAGAAGATATAAACATGCCTTAGTTTGTTTTGACAGAAAACAAACGAAATAACGACGCGGCGCGGCGGAGACGGAGTGCTCTTCACTTTCTTACTTTTTCTCTCTTAAATCCTTTAAATTAAGCATGCACCATAATTATTATAATAGCGTAAAAATCGTAAACGTGATGCATGAACATTTAAAACATGATAAAATGTGCTCAGGGCGCTGCCAAGACTAAAATCTTATCTCGGGTGCGAAATGACCATTTGGCCCCTGGAAACCCAAAATTATCGTTTCACCTCTAGACGTAAAATTTCACGTTTGTGGCCTTTTCTTAATTCCATTGACTATAACATGTCCCAAATAATTATTTAAGCCTACATGAATTTTCCCATATTTTTATTTGGCTTAAATCGATAACTTTTAAATAAATCCTTAAATATAACATAATAATACGCTTTAATCCCGAATTAAATCAAAACTTAACATAAAATTCCCAAATTAAAAACTTAGACTTCTAATAATTATTTGAGCTTAAATAAAATTTTTCATAGTTTTATCAAGCTTAAATCTGGGCGTTTCAATTAATCCTTTAATTAACATTTCGTGTGACGATTAAATCTCGGATAAATCCAAAACTCATTATTTTGATCCTAAGCTTACCCATCTCCTTAATATATCCCAAAACATATTTAAAAGCGTTCCTAGACATAAACTCGAGCCCATTTCATAACTTAACCGAATTGTTTTAAAACTTGGACCGGAGTCCTGGTTTTAACCCGAATCGACTCGAAACTTAACCAAAACTTTCCCAACTTTTTATCACACCTTAAAAACACTATAGGGTTCCTAAAACATCAACCTCAGGTCCCCAACCCTCGGCTGATAATTCCAGAATTAATTAAAACTCTCGGCCCCTTCTCTTGTACATTTATTTCCCAACACCTCTTCCACCTCTTAAATGTTTCGGTCCAATCATATCCTCATGTGTCCAGCCATTAAGGGTCCCCTTTAAGACCTTAATGAACGCCTAAACCAAGACTAAACGAATCATAAAGCTGCTGATAATTCCATAAATTACCCCAACATTCTCGTCCCTACCTTGTTTGCACTCTATTTCATCATCTTCTCCAAAAACTCGTGTCCTTAGCCTACACCGACTGCACGCGGCTGTCTTTAAAAAAACCGAGAATCAACAAGAAGGCTTCTACCGAGACCAACTCGCTTCTACCTGGATATATCGATTGTCCCGTCACTCCAGCGTGGTTCAAGCTATTCCAGACCCCTACTCAGACCCACCAGGGTCTGGTCCAAGGCTGGAGAAGGCCCTCACACAGCTGGTGTAGCAGGAACACATGAATCGAACCCCTTTTTCACCTTACACCCGATCAACCTACCCGACTTCATCCAAACCGAACAAACTTCATACCCAGCGTGTAGAACCCGGAATTTAGACTGTGTACAAGCCATGCATAATTTTATTATTTTAAAATTTAATTGACTTCAGTGCATGTTTATTTTAATGCATTTCTTTGAAGTTAATTATTTTATTATTTCAGTTCAGTAGTTTGAATTTTAGCATTTCAGTTATTTCAGTGAGACCGGACCGGAGTTGGAATTTAGAAATAAATTTAAGGTTCGAGAAATATTTCCAGACTTTATTTTAGCTAGCCAATAATTTAATTTAATTTAAATTGAGGTTTAAGGAATTTATTTTAGCAACTTGAGGTTAGTAGAAAATAAATCCCTTTAAGTTTCGATAATTAAAGGATTAATTCGATAAATTAATTATAGGATTAGTGAGACTTCTAAGGGTTATTAATATTCTAGATAATCAACATTTTTCCACTCTTTTTAAATGAAAATTTTTGGCCACCTTGAATTGTTTAAACAATTATTTGCCTTATCACCATATTATCTCATCTTTGAATTTAATTAGTAATTTAAGTCTAGGATTTTTGGGAGCAACATGTAATTAATTAGGAGCTTATCCTAGTCTAGTTTAACTTGGGAGAAATCGGCCATCACCCTTCTAGTGCCATCCAAAAAGATTTGTTAGCAACAAACATTAGAGAATTTAAAATTTAAAAACAATTTGTTGGAGACTTAGCACTACAAGAAAAAAGGCCAACAACAACACATCAAAGACAACGGTTTTTATTAAAACCGTTGTCTTTTTCCTTTTAACAACGGTTTTTGTTGAAACCGTTGTCGTAGCCTAAAAAAACACGCTAATAGACAACAGTTTCTTAAAAACCGTTGTTAAAGATGTGCCTACGACAACGGTTTATAAAAACCGTTGTCTTTTATGGGTCTACGACAACGGTTTGCTAAAACCGTTGTCTATGGGCGTGTTTTTTTGTTGCAAAGACAACGGTTTTCAAACCGTTGTCTTTGTGCTGGTTTTTTTATTTAGCAAAGATGTGTCTACGACAACGGTTTATAAAAACCGTTGTCTTTTATGGGTCAACGACAACGGTTTGCTAAAACCGTTGTCTATGGGTGTGTCTTTTTGTTGCAAAGACAACGGTTTTCAAACCGTTGTCTTTGTGCTGGTTTTTTTATTTAGCAAAGATGTGTCTACGACAACGGTTTATAAAAACCGTTGTCTTTTATGGGTCAACGACAACGGTTTGCTAAAACCGTTGTCTATGGACGTGTTTTTTTGTTGCAAAGACAACAGTTTTCAAACCGTTTGTTAACACCGTTGTCTTTTATGTGTTATGACAACGGTTTTTATACCGTTGTCTATGAACAGATTTTTTAGCAACTATGACAACGGTTTTGAAAACCGTTGTCTATGAAGCAAAATAACAACGGTTTCTTAAAAATTGGCTATATTTCGCTAAATTTAGCGACGGTTTTAATAAAACCGTCGCTAAATTTAGCGACGGTTAGTTTAAAACTGTCGCCGATCTATATATCCTATAAATAACACCCCTCGGTCCATTTCCTACACACAACTTCCCAACACTTCAGATTTTGTTCTCTTTTTTCTCCACATTATTTCACAACATTTAAAATTTTTACTTTTTTGATAGTTTTAGTTTCGTTTTAAGTTAATTTTTTTTCACTTTAATTTTTTGGAAATTTTTAAATGTTAGTTAAAATCATGAAAATAGTTAATATAGTCAAACTTTTTTTTATTATTAAATTATTAAAAGTAAATTTTTTTTTTTATTTTACGGAAAATATTAGTGACGGATTATGAAAATTGTCGCTAAAATTAGCGACGGTCGTGATTAACAATTTGTCGCTACGTAGCGACGATCATTATGGATAATCCGTCGCTACATTAGCGACGGATTTTGTAAACCGTCGCTAATGAGCGACGGAATATTTTTAAAGTCCGTCGCTAACGTTTGTTAATAAACTTGACGGATTTCCAAAAACCGTCGCAAATATTAGTTACGACAACGGTTTTTCCCCGTCGTCGTTAGACATTTACGACGACGGTTTTTCACCGTTGTCTTTGAGTGTACTCTTTAACCACAGGACCTTTAACAACGGTTTTACAAGGCTTACGACAACGGTGTTTCACCGTTGTCTTTAGACGTCTACGACAACGGTTTTTCACCGTTGTCTTTGAGGGTACCCTTTAACCACAGGGGCTTTAACAACGGTTTTTTAAGGCCTTTAACAACGGTGAAAAACCGTTGTTAAAAGGGTTTTTTCTTGTAGTGTAGTCTTGAGTTATCCCCTTTATCTTGCACCTATCCTCCTCACTCCCATAACCACTTATCCCCTCTCCCTTGACCGAAAAACAGCAGCCCATTTCAGTAGAAAAAACGTGAGAAATAGCTAGGGAGATAGGGAAAAAATCGAGAGCCAAGGGAATCAAGAGAAGCCACTCCGTCTCTGCGTCGCGTCGTCGTTTCGTTAGTTTCTTTCAAACGAAAAATACAAGGCATGTATATAATTTTTTCTAAACCTCAATCAAGTCATATTATCATTATTTTTAACATCACATGATCATCTTTAAATGCAAAAACCGAAATACAAGAAGGATTTTCAGAAAATGTAACATGCAGAATTTTTCGGCCCTTCATACATGCCTCACTTTTTTGCTGAGTTTTGGTGGTTTCAGGTTATGGCTCGACTCCAGGCTCCCAAGGCGACTCCTAGACACGTAATAGGATGCATTAGGATCGTGTTTGTCCATTCATACAGCCCCCATATTGCTGAGAATTCAGAATTTGACAGCAACTCCCTTGCTGCCATGTATGCTCTTCGAAAATTTCAGATTTGTATGTCAAGGGGTTGGATCTGATCTTGGCTGCCCTAAGGGCTCTTAGCCATGGTTGGATCACTCCCCTAGCATTTCTAAGACGTGACTAAGTCACCCTTTTGGTGGCTTGGTCCATGGCTCCACGGTTTTTAAATAAAACGTAAGTACAGCCCACACTCCCCTCTCGGCCCCTTCATTTGACAGCACTTGTGTTTCGGTTTTGGGTTGGCTTGGTGTGGATCTGGCTTGGCCTTGTGCCCTTAGCCACGGTTCATACCACACCCCAAGATTTCTAGGTCGTGCCATGGTCCATTAATGGCCACTGGAACGACGCGAGATAACCCACGAAACAAGAACAACCCCCTCCCCCTTCTCGGCCTTCATTGTACAGCACATGCATTTCGAATTGTTTGGTTTGGTGTGGATCTTGGTTGGCCTATGGCCCTTAGCCACGGTCCATACCACACTCCTATATGTCTAGATCGTGCCATGGTCAATCAAATGGCCACTGGAACGACACGAGACAACAAGCAAGCAAAACACACCACACGCGCATCAAATGTGCTCTCGGTGCATCTTCTCGGTTGGTTGCTGGAATGGTGAGGATTGTGGCTGGCCTAGGGCCTTTAGCCATGGTTCAAACCCTTCCTTGGGATGTTGGTAAGGGTCCCTGGTCGGTGGTGCAAGCCCAAATGGCCGGCGGACTCGAAAACGACGCAAGCAAAGCGCATGCACAGCTGCTGGAATTTGACAGCAAGTTGCTGTGTCGGTGCGAGGGCTCGTTTGAGTTCTTGGTTGGCTTTTAGCCTATGGCCTTGGACTGGACAGTGCCCCATTGAGTTAGGAAGGTCATGTTTTCGACCGTTTGTGATTCGGATCATTTTTGAGGTCGTACGAGAATTTACGGTGCGATGTGCCAAATTGACTCTCGAAAGAGCGTTTCGTGTTTTGGCCTCCATTTCACCTAGATTTCGACCCTCATAATTTTAGGGGCATAAATTCATAATTTTAAGCGTAGAAAATCCATTGCATATTTTCATGGCATTTTTAGGTTGCAGCGAGCCTGGGGACGATCCAATCCAGTTGGTAAAATATACAAGAATTTTCATTATGCCAGTTAATGATTTTACGTGCATTAAATAAAAATGATTATTTTTGAGATTTATGCGATATGGCTTGTGGTTCATTCACTATGTGGGAGGGATATTTCATACGGTCGCCAGTGACCGATCAGTTCAGTGTGGTAGCACCCGGTCGCCAGTGACCGGCCAGCTTAGTTCAGTTTTAGCCTCCCCGGTAGCCAGTCACCGATCAGATTCAGCTTAGTGCAGTGGCCACAGGCGTAAAACATAATCTCAACAGAAAATTTTACCAGTTATTTCAGTACAGGCTCCAAGGAGCAAATATTTTTACTGTGATTTTCAGTTCAGCTATGCACGTAATTTAATTGCTCAGTACAGATTATTTTCAGCATATCCCATGAATATTTTACTTCAGATTTTACTCGTTACCTGCGATTTATGCATGCTGAGTCTTTAGGCTCACTAGACTTGATTGTTGTAGGTGTTGATGAGGCTAGGGCTGAGGGCGGGGACCAGTGAGTCAGCTTGGGTCGGCAGTAGTTGCAACCGAGGACCTCAGTGCAGCAGTTGCTATTTTATTTCTCAAACAATATTTTTATCAGTCGTTGGAAAATTTTAAATTGTGATTTTTGGCAACTTTATTTTCTTCCGCTGCGATATTTTAAACTTTGACTTGGATTTATCAGTTGATTTTATGAACGAGGCAATTTCAGTTATTTTAAAAGAAAATTTTTAATTTTTCACAAATTTTCAAGCAAGGATTTTCGGGCCTTCACAGTTGGTATCAGAGCCTATGTTCTTGTAAAGGGTTACACTACTACTGACCGCGAGAAGCTCACAAAGTCACGTCTTCGGTCTGTAAGTTTTACGTTTCAGCATTTTATTTAAAGCATGAATTATTTTGACAGCATGCTCTCATGAAATAGTTTATGGTCAGATCTTTTCAGATTTTCAGTATTTCAGCGCTCATTTAAAATAAATTATGGAATTATGCCTGTTGGTTACGTACGGGTTATGTTTGGAACAGTATGCCTCCTAGACGCCAAGTAGGACGCCCGAGAGGGGGCCGTGCCTACCATCACGAGGACGATTTTGATCAGAGACAGGAGAGGCAGGCACCTCCACCTCCTCCTCCTCCTCCTCCTCCTCCTCCTCCTCCTCCACCTCCACCAGATATGAATGCCCAGATGCTGGCTGGGATGAACAGGTTCTTCGAACGGTTTGCGGAGAACGAGGCCATTCCAGTTGCCGCAGCCAGGCCGACAGGGCCCGAGGCTGTCTATGAGAGGTTTATGAAGATGCGGCCGAAGGAGTTTTCAGGGACGTCTGATCCCATGATTGCCGAGGGATGGATCAAATCCCTCGAGGTTATTTTTGAGTTCATGGAGCTTAGAGATGCTGACCGAGTTAGATGCGCCACTTATTTGTTCAGTGGTGATGCCCGCTTATGGTGGGAAGGAGCTTCGGTAGCCTTGAACGTGGCTACATTGTCTTGGATCCGCTTTACGGAGGTTTTCTACTCCAAGTATTTCGTCGAGGAAGTGCGAACCAGGCTGACTACTGAATTCATGAGTCTGAGACAGAGAGATCTATCTGTTACGGAGTTCATCCGTAGGTTTGAGAGGGGCTATCACTTTGTGCCCCTGATAGCGAATGACGCCAGAGCAAAGATGATGCACTTTCTGGTGGGTCTGCGGCCGATCTTACGCCGTGATGTTAGGGTGTCTGACCCTACTACCTATGAGATTGCGGTCTCCAAAGCTCTTGCCGCAGAGCAAGACCAGCGAGATATTGAGAGGGACCGACAGGGCAAGCGCCCAGCCCAAGTACCGCACCGCCCTCCTCCTCAACAGCATCAGCATCAGCACAAGAGGCCTTTCCACGGGCCGCCTAGAAACCATGGTCATCAGCAGCAGCGGGGGCGCCCGACCCCGAGAAATTTAGAGCACCCACTCTGCCCCAGGTGCTCACGCCGCCATCATGGAGCGTGTATGGCTGGCTCAAGAAAGTGTTTCAAGTGTGGTAGTCCAGACCACGTACTGCTGCAGTGCCCTCAGCGGAATCTGCCTACCCAAGGCAGAGTTTATGTTCTCCATGCTGCTGAAACAAACCCAGAAACAATGTTGTTGACAGGTACCTTTAAGCTTTGAATTATTGTTTGAATTTCAGTATTTTGGGAATCGGGATTAAGATTTGAACTTAGAACCGCGATAGGATTGCATGCTCTAGTCAGTATTATTTTGGTATTTAAGTTAGAAGAACTTTGACCTTTGCATGCCTATGAGATTAGTTCTGGTAGCGTTTGGGTTCAACTTAGAGTTCCGATCTTTCAGGGAGAATTTCAGCCACAAAAGCCTTGATAGATTCAGGGGCTACTCACTCGTTCATTTTAGAGGTCTTTGCGAACTTTCTCAAAATTAAGACCATTGGGCTAGACATAGCCTTTTCAGTAGTGTTGCCGTCAGGCGAGGCGATGACAGCCACCAACGTGATCCGAGACATAGACCTCGAGCTGCATGGAAATCTTGTTTATGCGGATCTAATCGTGCTACCGATGCCAGAGTTTGACATCATCCTAGGGATGGACTGGCTATTACGGAACAGAGTGTTGATAGACTTTCAGCGGAGATTTGTTCTTGTCCGACCGCCTGGAATGGAGCAGTTCTTATTTGAGCCTGACAGGTACTTTCCTTTACCGCGCATTATTCCATATGTTCAGGCTAGGAAGCTCATGCATAGAGGGTGTCGGGCATTTTTAGCAACCTTTTTATCTGTTCCCGAGGAACCCAGTCAGTCAGCCGCAGATGTTCCAATTGTCAGAGATTTCTTGGACGTTTTTCCCGAAGACGTCTCTGGTATACCACCCGTGAGAGAGGTGGAATTTTCCATTGAGCTCATGCCAGGTACGACTCCGATTTCCAAAGCGTCGTACCGTTTAGTGCCGACAGAGATGGCAGAACTTAAGAAGAAGATTCAGGAACTTCTGGACAAGGAGTTCATTCGCCCGAGTTTTTCACCATGGGGCGCGCTAGTCTTATTTGTGAAGAAGAAGGATGGTACGATGAGACTATGCATTGACTACCAGGAGTTGAACAGGGTTACAGTGAAGAATAAATACCCACTTCCGAGGATAGAGGATCTGTTTGACCAGTTGCAGGGAGCTTCGATCTTCTCTAAGATTGATCTGCGCTCCGGTTATCACCAGTTGAGGGTGAAAGACGCGGATGTTTCCAAGACTGCTTTCAGGACTCGTTATGGTCACTACGAGTTCCTTGTGATGCCGTTCGGTCTGGCGAATGCACCAGCGATCTTCATGGATCTCATGAATCGCGTATTTCAGCCGTATCTTGACCAGTTTGTGATAGTGTTCATAGACGACATTCTCGTCTACTCCAAGAGTCAAGAGGATCACAGCAGACATCTGACCACAGTTTTGCAGACCTTGCAAAAGAACAAATTATTCGCAAAGTTCAGTAAGTGCGAATTCTGGTTAGAGAAAGTGGCGTTCTTAGGCCACATTGTTTCTAGCAGTGGCATTGAGGTAGACCCAGCAAAAGTTGCAGCAGTCAGATATTGGGTTGTGCCGCAGAATGCATCTGAGATCCGTAGTTTTCTCGGGCTAGCAGGATATTATAGGAAGTTCATTCAGGGATTCTCATCCATTGTCGTTTCTCTCACATCATTGTCAAGAAAAATGCTAAATATGTTTGGAGCGATGAGTGCCAGAAGAGCTTCGATACTTTGAAGCAAGCTCTTATCTCAGCACCAGTTTTGGCCATGCCGTCAGGGCCCGGCGAGTTTGTCCTTTATACCGATGCTTCGAAGCTCGGTTTAGGCGCAGTATTGATGCAACATGGGAAGGTAATAGCTTATGCTTCTCGACAGCTGAAAATCCACGAGAAGAATTACCCTACCCACGATCTAGAGTTGGCAGCAGTAGTTTTTGCCTTGAAGATCTGGAGGCACTATTTATATGGAGAGAAGTGCCAGATCTTTACCGACCACAAGAGCCTCAAGTATTTCTTTACGCAGAAAGAACTGAACATGCGTCAGAGGCGTTGGTTGGAGCTTGTGAAGGATTATGATTGCGACATTAGCTACCACCCGGGTAAAGCTAATGTAGTTGCAGATGCTTTGAGAAGAAAAGTCGCAGTGATGGCTCAGTTGACGATTCAGAGACCTCTTCAGCATGAGATGCAGAGGTTTGATCTAGAGTCATATCCTCAAGGTATAGTTCCTCGTCTATCTACCTTGACCATTCAGTCTTCCCTTATTGACCGTATTCGCAGCGGTCAGTCCACCGATGAGCAGTTGGCACAGTGGAAACAGAGGGATGAAGCCAAGGGCAGTGTCTTGTATACAGTCAGCGACGGTATAGTGAGATACCGAGACAGGATGTGGGTTCCTAGCAGTGATACTATCCGTGCTGATATTCTATCAGAGGCCCACATGTCGCCGTACTCAATTCACCCACGGAGTACGAAGATGTACAAAGATCTACAGCAATTGTACTGGTGGCCAGGGATGAAGAAGGACGTCAGGCGTTTTGTATCCGAGTGCCTGACTTGTCAGTTAGTGAAGGCAGAGCATCAGAGACCAGCAGGTTTGCTCAAGCCTCTTCCTATCCCCGAGTGGAAATGGGATAATGTTACCATGGACTTTGTGACCGGATTACCGAATTCAGTCAGAGGATCTAATGCCGTCTGGGTGATTGTTGATCGTCTTACCAAATCAGCGCACTTCTTGCCTATTAAGACGACTTTCACCATGGTTCAGTATGCACAGTTATATATCCGAGAGATAGTCCGCCTTCATGGTATTCCAGCTTCGATCGTATCTGATAGAGATCATAGATTCACTTCCTTCTTTTGGAAGAGTTTACATTCGACCATGGGTACGAAGTTGCTGTTTAGCACAGCTTTTCACCCACAGACAGATGGTCAGTCAGAACGGGTTATTCAGATTTTAGAGGATCTTCTCCGTGCTTGTGTGATTGATTTCTCTGGGAGTTGGGAGTCGAACTTACCATTGGTAGAGTTCACCTATAACAACAGTTTCCAGTCGTCTATAGGTATGGCTCCGTATGAAGCACTGTATGGCCGTAAGTGTAGGTCTCCTGTTCATTGGGATGAAGTAGGAGAGAGAGCAGAATTGGGTCCAGAAATTATTCAGTAGGTCGCCGAGGTAGTAGTCAAGATCCGTGATAGGATGAGGACTGCTCAGAGCCGACAGAAAAGCTATGCAGATCAGAGAAGGAGAGATCTAGAGTTCGCTGTCGGTGACCACGTCTTCGTGAAGATAGCACCTATGAAAGGTGTTATGCGATTTGGAAAGAAAGGAAAGCTCAGTCCGAGATTCATTGGACCCTTTGAGATCCTTGACAGAGTTGGGACGCTAGCTTATCGTGTTGCTCTTCCGCCAAATCTGGCCGGAGTACACAATGTGTTCCACGTCTCCATGCTAAGAAAGTACATGGCGAACCCTTCGCATGTGCTGAATTTTGAGCCGTTGCAACTTACTCCGAACCTGTCTTATGAAGAGAGACCAGTGCAGATCTTAGACAGACATGAGAAGAAACTTCGGAAAAAATTGATTAAGCGAGTCAAAGTCAAATGGCTCAACCATTCAGAAGAGGAAGCTACATGGGAATCTGAGCCAGAAATGAGAAGTCGGTACCCTGAGTTGTTCGGTGAATTCTAATTTCGAGGACGAAATTTATTTTAAGGGGGGAAGGATTGTAGAACCCGGAATTTAGACTGCGTACAAGCCATGCATAATTCTATTATTTTAAAATTTAATTGACTTCAGTGCATGTTTATTTTAATGCATTTCTTTGAAGTTAATTATTTTATTATTTCAGTTCAGTAGTTTGAATTTTAGCATTTCAGTTATTTCAGTGAAACCGGACCGGAGTTTGAATTTAGAAATAAATTTAAGGTTCGAGAAATATTTCCAGACTTTATTTTAGCTAGCCAATAATTTAATTTAATTTAAATTGAGGTTTAAGGAATTTATTTTAGCAACTTGAGGTTAGTAGAAAATAAATCCCTTTAAGTTCCGATAATTAAAGGATTAATTCGATAAATTAATTATAGGATTAGTAAGACTTCTAAGGGTTATTAATATTCTAGATAATCAACATTTTCCACTCTTTTTAAATGAAAATTTTCGGCCACCTTGAATTGTTTAAACAATTATTTGCCTTATCACCATATTATCTCATCTTTGAATTTAATTAGTAATTTAAGTCTAGGATTTTTGGGAGAAACATGTAATTAATTAGGAGCTTATCCTAGTCTAGTTTAACTTGGGAGAAATCGGCCGTCACCCTTCTAGTGCCATCCAAAAAGATTTGTTAGCAACAAACATTCAAGAATTTAAAATTTAAAAACAATTTGTTGGAGACTTAGTCTTGAGTTATCCCCTTTATCTTGCACCTATCCTCCTCACTCCCATAACCACTTATCCCCTCTCCCTTGACCAAAAAACAGCAGCCCATTTCAGTAGAAAAAACGTGAGAAATAGCTAGGGAGATAGGGAGAAAATCGAGAGCCAAGGGAATCAAGAGAAGCCACTCCGTCTCCGCGTCGCGTCGTCGTTTCGTTAGTTTCTTTCAAACGAAAAATACAAGGCATGTATATACTTTTTTCTAAACCTCAATGAAGTCATATTATCATTATTTTTAACATCACATGATCATCTTTAAATGCAAAAACCGAAATACAAGAAGGATTTTCAGAAAATGTAACATGCAGAATTTTTCGGCCCTTCATACATGCCTCACGTTTTTGCTGAGTTTTGGTGGTTTCAGGTTATGGCTCGACTCCAGGCTCCCAAGGCGACTCCTAGACACGTAATAGGATGCATTAGGATCGTGTTTTTCCATTCATACAGCCCCCATATTGCTGAGAATTCAGAATTTGACAGCAACTCCCTTGCTGCCATGTATGCTCTTCGAAAATTTCAGATTTGTATGTCAAGGGGTTGGATCTGATCTTGGCTGCCCTAAGGGCTCTTAGCCATGGTTGGATCACTCCCCTAGCATGTCTAAGACGTGACTAAGTTGCCCTTTTGGTGGCTTGGTCCATGGCTCCACGGTTTTTAAATAAAACGTAAGTACAGCCCACACTCCCCTCTCGGCCCCTTCATTTGACAGCACTTGTGTTTCGGTTTTGGGTGGCTTGGTGTGGATCTGGCTTGGCCTTGTGCCCTTAGCCACGGTTCATACCACACCCCAAGATGTCTAGGTCGTGCCATGGTCCATTAATGGCCACTGGAACGACGCGAGATAACCCACGAAACAAGAACATCCCCCTCCCCCTTCTCGGCCTTCATTGTACAGCACATGCATTTCGAATTGTATGGTTTGGTGAGGATCTTGGTTGGCCTATGGCCCTTAGCCACGGTCCATACCACACTCCTATATGTCTAGATCGTGTCATGGTCAATCAAATGGCAACTGGAACGACACGAGACAACAAGCAAGCAAAACACACCACACGCGCATCAAATGTGCTCTCGGTGCATCTTCTCGGTTGGTTGCTGGAATGGTGAGGATTGTGGCTGGCCTAGGGCCTTTAGCCATGGTTCAAACCCTTCCTTGGGATGTTGGTAGGGTCCCTGGTCGGTGGTGCAAGCCCCAATGGCCGGAGGACTCAAAAACGACACAAGCAAAGCGCATGCACAGCTGCTGGAATTTGACAGCAAGTTGCTGTATCGGTGTGAGGGCTCGTTTGAGTTCTTGGTTGGCTTTTAGCCTATGGCCTTGGACTGGACAGTGCCCCATTGAGTTAGGAAGGTCATGTTTTTGACCGTTTGTGATTCGGATCATTTTTGAGGTCGTACGAGAATTTACGGTGCGATGTGCCAAATTGACTCTCGAAAGAACATTTCGTGTTTTGGCCTCCATTTCACCTAGATTTCGACCTTCATAATTTTAGGAGCATAAATTCATAATTTTAAGCGTATTTTAATCATGACGTCACGTTGGTTCAGTGTTGGTTCGGGTTGGTTTAAAGTCATGATTAAATACGAGGTCGTTAGACGTAGTGGTCGCATTTTAAAAATTTAATCGCATAAATTTGCCCAAGAAAATCCATTGCATATTTTCATGGCATTTTTAGGTTGCAGCGAGCCTGGGGACGATCCAATCCAGTTGGTAAAATATACAGGAATTTTCATTATGCCAGTTAATTATTTTACGTGCATTAAATAGAAAATGATTATTTTTGAGATTTATGCGATATGGCTTGTGGTTCATTCACTATGTAGGAGTGATATTTCATACGGTCGCCAGTGACCGATCAGTTCAGTGTGGTACCACCCGGTCGCCAGTGACCGGCCAGCTTAGTTCAGTTTCAGCCTCCGCGGTAGCCAGTTACCGATCAGATTCAGCTTAGTGCAGTGGCCACAGGCGTAAAACATAATCTCAACAGAAAATTTTACCAGTTATTTCAGTACAGGCTCCAAGGAGCAAATATTTTTACTGTGATTTTCAGTTCAGCTATGCACGTAATTTAATTGCTCAGTACAGATTATTTTCAGCATATCCCATGAATATTTTACTTCAGATTTTACTCGTTACCTGCGATTTATGCATGCTGAGTCTTTAGGCTCACTAGACTTGATTGTTGTAGGTGTTGATGAGGCTAGGGCTGAGGGCGGGGACCAGTGAGTCAGCTTGGGTCGGCAGTAGTGGCACCCGAGGACCTCAGTGCAGCAGTTGCTATTTTATTTCTCAAACAATATTTTTATCAGTCGTTGGAAAATTATAAATTGTGATTTTTGGCAAATTTATTTTTTTCCGCTGCGATATTTTAAACTTTGACTTGGATTTATCAGTTGATTTTATGAACGAGGAAATTTCAGTTATTTTAAAAGAAAATTTTTAATTTTCCGCAAATTTTCAAGCAAGGATTTTCGGGCCTTCACACAGCGCCTACACCTCAACACTCTCGATCTGCACAGGCCCTTGACAACCTTAAACAACAGCCCCTTGCACCACGTATCAGAAAACGTGGGTAGTGCAGTATGAAAAATTACATGAAATACATGTACAAACCGAAATTATTCATGTACCATAATGGATCTAAAAAAATTTCATGCATGATACAAACATATTAAACATAAATCACGTGAATGATGCAGCAAGGATGGTATAGTACGTGCCTTATGATGAATAGACGCAAGAGAAATGAAGAGAGAAGTGCCGGATATCCTTTGATGCATGAACCAACAAACAACCGTGGCTTTAAATTGGTGCTCCCATTACTTTTCTGAAACCAAGGGTCCTAAATGTTTAATGGGGTGTCGGATGAATTATTCTTTGTGAGAGTAAATGAAACTGAGGCAACCAGCTGCCATTCATGGAGAGAAATGATGTTGAACCCACGTACATGAAGAAGAGGTGAGAGCTGGTGGGCTGGTGGAAATATTAATAATGAGTGTAGGGTAGCTTTAGTTTAATTTTAAAAATAGTTTAGGTTAATTAAGACGTACACTAATGAGCCTCAATTAAAATAAAAAGGGTTTTAAGTCCAATAAACTTAAAAGTAGGCTCATTAAATCCAAACATATTCTCGAAAAATGTTTCGTATTGGAAAGTTTTTTTTTTTTTTAAACATTAGCCGGACCCTCAAAAAGTCACCCAATTTGATAAAATTTACATAGCGAATAAAATAAAATCTTGCGGGTCAAAATAATTAAACACAAATTAATAAAATAATTATGAATTTTTATGCTTTAAAATAATTTAATAAAATACCAAAGAAATTTAATAATTTGTATGTATGTGGCTCATGTGAACTTTTAAATTTTCGGGACGTTACAAAAATGGCAAGTCATGTAAATGAGGTCCTCGGGTGCCACTACTGCCGACCCAAGCTAGCTCACTGGTCCCCGCCCTCGGCCCCGACAACATCAGTGTAATGCCCCAGATTCGACGACTGTCCTCACTGTACCAAGACGAGTCTTTCCAGCTTTCTTATGTCCTCACTCACACGCACCCTGAGAAACTTCCCAGGAGGTCACCCATCCCAAAATTGCCCCATGTCAAGCACACATAATTTTGGAGTTCTTATGTGATGAGCTACCGTAAAAAAGATGCACCTTCGTGATATGAGTAGTACCAATCAAATCTTTTAAGCCCTCTTCAACTGTACAGTCCATTACATTGAACAGTCTCGGAATCCCTCTCATTCCCGTGTGGGTCGGTTCATTAATGTTCCCTCCACCTAGAAGCCTGTCAGGAGCCGCTCATTGTCCGTGCAACTGATGGCACCGACGATCACCCCCCGCCCTCTTCGGCCCCGGGCCTCACAATCAGTACCTACAACAATCAAGTCTAGTGAGCCTAAAGACTCAGCATGTATATATCGTAAATAACGAGTAAATAATATAGTAAAATTTTGCATGGGATAAAAATATCATGTCATGAGGCATAATGTGAAAATAACTTATCATGAGCAATTATAATACGTGCATAACTGAACTGAAAATCATAGAGAAAATGTTTGCTCCTTGGAGCCCTGTAATAAAATAGCATGTCATAAATTTTCTGTTGAGATGATGGTCTACGCAAGTGGTCCCTGAACTAAACTGACCTGTAACTGGCGATCGGACCGGTAACTGATGACCGAGAACTGACCGGTAATTGGTGATCGGGTGACACTAACCGGTAACTGACGACCGGGAACTGAACTGAACTGACCGGTAACTGGCGACCGGACCGGTAACTGACGACCGGGTGAAATAATACTCCCAAGATAGTAAAGTGACCCCAAGCAATATCACATAAGACTCAAAATGAATATTTTGAACGTAATATAATTAAATAACATCATTAAATATGAACAATTTCGATCTTCTTGCATTAAAATCATGTACTTACGATATTTAAAAATACCTATATGGCTTGATTGAAGAGTGAAAGAAGATATAAACATGCCTTGGTTTGTTTTGACAGAAAACAAACAAAATAACGATGCGGCGCGGCGGAGACGGAGTGCTCTTCACTTTCTCATTTTTTCTCTCTTAATTCTTTTAAAACCAAGCATGCACCATAATTATTATAATAGCTTCAAAATAGTAAACGCGATGCATGAACATTAAAAAAATATCATGATTTGTGCTCAGGGCGCTGCTAGGACCAAAATCTCACCTCGGGTACAAAATGACCATTTTGCCCCTGAAAACCCGAAAATTATCGTTTCACCCGTGGACCTCTAAAATTGACCCGAAGCTTATCAAACTCCTTAAAATAATACAAAACATATTTAAAAGTATTCCTAGACGTAAACTCGAGCGCAAACTCAAACTTAATGAATTCGCTTTAAAACTTGGACCGAGGTCCCGTCTTTAGCCCGAATCGACCCGAAACTTAACCAAAATTTTACCAAACTTAAACCATGACTTAAAAACACTTAAAGGACTCTAAAGAAACCAAACCCAGCTTTTTAAGGCATTCGAATCCCCTGGGCAGCCGCTGAAAGATCCAGCAGCTCGCCCCTCACCTCTAACCAAACCACTAGCACACAAACCCCACTCTTACACTCAAGCCGATGGCTCCAGCCCCTAGCCAGCCTATTGTGGACTTAAACCAGACCCCAAGGAGTCTACCAGACCAAGAACCCAGCCCCATACAGCCTGCACTACCCGCCTACACGCTAGAAGCAGTAACGCCAACACCGCGAGTTCCCTCAAGCTAGGTTCGATCGTGCTTGCTCGAGAGTTTGGACCAGCGGGGTTAGAGCTCTCCTAGGTCGTGGTTAGTACCCCCCCAGGGGCATGTCCAATGCCTGGAATAACGCTGACGCCGGTGGCCTCCCTCCCCAACTCATGATCTACCCGATACCCTTCCAAGCTCACCGATCCAGCATGTATTCTCACCCTCTCGACCAACCACGCCTCCAGCAGCTACACTACTGGAACCCTTGACAGAAACGACTCTGAAACACTACACCAGCAGCCCCTTTACAACACAGATTACAGAAAACGTGAGTAGTGAACTCATGATGCATGTATTTGAACAAAAAGATGAAAACTCCCCTGCACATGGCTAGATCGAAACACCCTCATACACATACATACACACGATAGTATAAGGCTTGGATGATGCAGAAATAAAGGTACAAATGCATGCCTTAAGATTGGAGGAGCAAGAACAAGACAAAACCGATGGGGACCTCTAGTTGCAAATGGTGAAACCGATGGGTCCTCAAGCTGAATGAATTCAGAAGGGTGTCGGCTGGTTGGGGAGTAAAAGATTAGGTTTAGGGTTAAATGGGTGATTAGAGGTCTAATTATATGGATATTAATTAGTTAATGGGTCACAAATTGCATCTTAAAGGTTTTAAAAAAGGTTTAAGCCCCACAAGCTTAAACGTAGGCCCATTAACTCCAAACGCATTCCCGAGAAATAATTCGTGTTGGAAAGCTTTTGAAAATATTTTCCGAACCCTCAAAAAGTTCCCTGAATCGATAAAAGTTGCACACCGCTAAAAATTATATCCTGCGGGTAAAATACCCAGTAAATCCAAATTCTTGAAAAATACCTTTAAAACATCTTATATTAATTAATAAAAATTAATCTTGTAATAAATAATTTTCTTGAAAATTCTCCGGTCTTCGTTGCTTATTCGGGCGTGAAATGAAACTTAAAAATCTTTAATTCAAAAACCTTTAAAATTTCATGAAATAATTTCTATCATGCATGAATTATGCATAAAATGCATAAAAATAATTAAACACATAATTTATTAAAAAAACATGCATTTAATGCTTTGAAAAAAATTAATAAAATACCAAAGAATTTAATAACTTGCATGCATGTCAATTTTTTTTTAAAATATATTTACCAACATGCTAAATTACCACTTCTTAAATAAGTTTTTATTAACTTATCTCAATACTCCATCTCCAGTCCGACCTCACTTATTTTACTGAAAACATAACAATTAAACTACTGCGCAAAATAAATAAATTTAAAGAGAAGAATTTAAATACTCATACAATAAAAATCATTTTTAATTTTAAATACTAGAATTATGCATGGCTTATACGCAGTCCAATTTACGGGTTCTACAGTTTTATTAAAACCGTCGCTACGCCTTCCGTTTTTTGTAGTGAACCGCGCTATGAATGACAGTTGTAAGTTTATCCACTCTCAAATCCAAATCACGTTCTAATAACTTCACTACTCTATTCTTCAATTCTAAAGCCATCAATCTTTGTTCCTGAAGTAACAATCAATATCTCATCCAATAATCGGACATCATAAATCTTCAATGGCTTATAAAAAAACATGGTCTGAATCTCTTTCAGCCGATACAAGATCATTTTCCACGAACCTAGGAATCTCTTTATTCGTGTTTAATAGTAATTCTTGAACTTCCTTATCAAACCCATTAAAGAAAACATTGATCAACATCGAACTCAAGGCAGATTCTTTAGGCAGACCCCTGCCTAAACAAACCCCACTCAATTCAATGTTGACTATCTTACATTCAAACAACCTTTTTATATAATTTAGAAATGCCTTATCTTCAATTTTCTCACCCAGTATCAAAAACAACTTATCAATATGGCCAGAACTAAATAATTCACGATCAAATTTAACAATAAATCACCAACTTGGGTTCAACACCGAATTCTTTAAATACCAAATCGATGTGTGGCGGCCCAAGTTTGCTCGCTTGTCATAGCAAAAGGTAGCAAACCTAAAAACCTATGCATAAACCATAAAACTTGTTTGAACTCTCTCCAAAGTAACTCTTTTATTACACATATATCTAAATAGAACTTATTTTTAAATGTTAGTTTTCTAAATATATATATATATATAAAACATTCAAAACAACACTCTATTTTTCCACTTTTTTCTATTATATTTTTATGAAAATAATTTCGACAATGAAAATATAAGCTATAAACTTTACACACATTATTGTAATTCTTCGCAATGAAATTTGATGGAACTGACTTGTGAAGGCCCGAAAATCCTTACTTTGAAAAGTGGCGGAAAATTTAAAATTTTCTTTTTAAAGAACTTAAATTGCCTCATTCATAAAATCAACTGATAAATCAAGTTCAATGTTTAAAAATATAGCAGCGGAAGAAAATAAAGTTTGCCAAAAATAACAATTTAAAGAATATCCAACAACTGATAAAAATGTTTGAGCATTAAATAAAATGGTAAATGTTGAAACTGAGGTCCTCGGGTGCCACTACTGCTGACCCAAGCTGGCTCACTGGTCCCCGCCCTCAGCCCCCTGCTCATCAGTACCTACAACAATCAAGTCTAGTGAGCCTAAAGACTCAGCATGCATATATCGCAGGTAACGAGTAAAATCTGAAGTAAAATATGCATGGGATCAAATATCATGTCATGAGGCATGCTGAAAATAATCTGTACTGAGCAATTATGATACGTGCATAACTGAACTGAAAATCACAGTAAAAATATTTGCTCCTTGGAGCCCTGTACTGAAATAACTGGTAAAATTTTCTGTTGAGATTATGGTCTACGCCTGTGGCCCCTGCACTAAGCTGAACTGGTCGGTAACTGGCTACCGGGGAGTATAAAACTGAACTGAGCTGGCCGGTCACTGGCGACCGGGTGGTACCAAACTGAACTGATCGATCACTGGCGACCGAATAAAATAATGCTCCCATCATAGTGAATTGACCGCAAGCAATATCGCATAAATCTCAAAAATAAGCATTTTCTAATTTCATGCACGTAATAAATTAAATGACTGAATTAAATATCCTGTATCATGTTACCAACTGGATTGGATCGCTCCCAGGCTCGCTGCAACCTAAATATTTCATGAAATATATGCAATAGCTTAAACTTGACCGAACTATGAAATTAATTTTGAAAATGCGACAATTACGTCTAACGGCTTCGTATTTAATCATGACTTCGAACCAACCCGAACCAACACTGAACCGACGTATAGTCATGATTAAAATACGCTTAAAATTATGAACTAATGCTCCTAAAACGATGAGGGACGAAATCTAGGTGAAATGGAGGCCAAAACATGAAACTCTCTTTCGAGAGTCAATTTGGCACATCGCACCGTAAATTCTCGTTCGACCTCAAAAATGATCCGAATCACGAACGGTCAAAAACATGACCTTCCTAACTCAATGGGGCACTGTCCAGTCCAAGGCCATAGGCTAAAAGCTGACCGAGAACTCGAACGAGCCTCCGAACCAACACAGCAACTTGCTGTAATTTTCCAGCAGCTGTACAAGTGTAGTGTCTTGCTTTGATCGATGTCTCGTGTCGTTCCAGTGGCCATTTGATTGACCATGTCACGATCTAGACATCTAAGGGCATGGTATGAACCATGGCTAAGGGCCATAGGCCAACCAAGATCCACACCAAACAAACCAAACCCGAAGCACAAGTGCTGTCCAACTGGAGGGGCGAGAAGGGGAGGGGGCTGTTTTGATGTTTTGCGTAAAAACCGATGAGCCATGGACCAAACCACCAAAAGGGCGACTTAGTCACGTCTTAGACATTCTAGGGAAGTGATCTATCCATGGCTATAGGCCCTTGGGGCAGCCAAGATTAGATCCTTCCTCCTTGACAACCAAACTGAATTTTCGAACTCAAAAAGGGACACAAATGGTGTTGCTGTCATTTCTTGCTTTCCAGCGAGCATGGGGTGAAACCGATGGACAAATGTGGTCCTAATGCATTCTATCACATGTATATAAGTCGCCTTGGGAGCCTGGAGTCGATCCAATACCTGAAACTCACAAACCAAAAGAAATCGTGAAGCTTGCCAAGGAAAATCGAAAATTCTGCATCATGGTTTCGAAAATGTTTTGACATGCATTTTGGTTTTTGGCTTGATAAAACATGATCATGTACTGAAAAATAATTGCTAATATGACTTGATTGAGGTTTGAAAGAGATCTAGACATGCCTGGTTTCGTTTGAATGAAAAACGAAATGAAGAGACGACGACGCGGCACGGAGGAGGTGGAGCGCTACTCTTGTTTTCTTTACTCTCGATTTTCCTCCCTTGATTCCTACTGAATTCCCACGGTTTTTCTACTGAAAAATACTCTGAATTTTGGTGGTGAAGGGTGGAGAATGATAGATAGGAAAGTGAGTGGAGATCCACTAATAAAGGGATTAAGATGGCATGACCAAATCTTCTCTCTTTGAAATTTGAATTATGGTTGCTATCAAATACTTGTTGGGTGATCTAGAATGAGGTGGCTGATCCACTTGCTAGTCTAGGCTAGGATAAGCTCTTAATTAATTAAATGGTGCTAAATAACTAGGAGGGATTATCCTACTACTTAAATATTAAGAAGGGGTCAAAGTTTGATGAGTTGGAAAGGTGTTGTCTAGGCAAGGGGGTGGCCGAAATTTACACATTAAAAATGAATGGGAAGTGTTGTTTATTTACTAAATTAATAACTCTTAAAAGCCTCACTAATCTCTTAAATAATTTAGTGAATTAATTCCTTAATTAAGTAACTTAAATGAGCTTATTTCTTATTCACCTCAAGTAACTTAAATAATTCCTTAAACTCCCTTTTTAACTTAAATGAACTTACTTGCTAGCTAAAATAACTTCTGGAAATATTTCTCGAATCTTAAATTCTATCTCAAAACTCCAACTCCAGTCCGGCCTCACTGAAATAACTGAAATGCTAAAAATCAAACTACTGCATGAAATAATAAAATAATTAACTTCAAAGAAATGCCTTTAAAATAATCATGCAATGAAGTCAATTAAAATTTAAAAATCTAGAATTATGCATGGCTTATACGTAGACTGATTTACGGGTTCTACATGACTGCTCTAATGGAAGAGTATTTTTGGGAACTTAAAAGCATGAAAAATCACTATATCGGTAACTATATATTTTTCATTATTTATAATATTATATTATTATTTTATATAATATAACAATTTTCAGTCACACCATAAATTCAACATGTGTTTTTCGATTCGATCACCGGTCCGGTTATGAAGGTGATCCGGTTATGAAAACATTGAAGTATACTTTTGTTTCCAACATCAGTCACAGAAAAATTGTGTTTCAACGTTTACGGTTGTTCCGATTAAAAAATCACGCAGTTTCCACACAGTTATGAAAATTGTGCTTCCCAGATGACTACAGGATATTGTTGCACGTCCCCTCCTCAAGTTCTCATTCAAGAAATCTTCGTTATATAAGTATTCTATTCAACGTTTCCTTTCCTGTCGCCATTTATACACGGGGATTGAAGTGGGACTAACCATTTCATCTTCACGCAGTTTGCGTTTCTTACCCTTTTTCTGCACCAATGATGCATTAAAATGATTACCCTACAGCGAAACACGGAAAAAATGAAGCGTATAACGTACTCTCTGAAATATTGATACCTGTAACTCTTTCTGCATAGACATATCCGTGTATATTTTCTCTAGATCTTTTAATCGTTTTTTTCTTGCCTAGCTCTCGATAAGAAGAATCTGTCTTCCTGCATGTTGACCGTGTTTCTATACACGATTAAACTAAACTCCTCAACCACAAATTCTAGTCTAACTTCCTCGATGTAGAAGAGAAACGAAATTAATATGAAGGCTTAAAGCCAAGGAGAGACTGAAAAGAAATTTGGAAATCAACCAAAGCAAAACTCATCAAAAGGAAAAGGATTTGTGCACGGCGGACAGATAACCAACCATTTGATTCGATAAAGTTATGTTCTACAAGAAACAGAAAAGTCGTTTGGAATAAAACTAAATACCCAAAATCAAAGTCGAAAGATACAGCCTAGAAAAAGGATTAAATTTGTGGAAAATGCAGCAACGATTGCCAACAAGCAAGACCCTTTAGGGAATATGATAGATAGTAGTTCATGATACAAGAAACGTCAGTTGGGTTTAAATGCTCTAGCACTTGTGCATCAATTCGATTTCTTGAATCAAAGTTCGTCAAGTGGCAAGGATAAATGGAGAAAATTATCATCCCCTAATTCCCATAAAATTTATACAAAGATACAGCACTCACAATGACGGGATAGTATTGATCTCTGGGAAGAAATAGAAGCCCAGTAGAAAGTCCAGACAAGACAAAAAGGACACACGGCCATAAATATTTATCATGCACGCATAAATGGAATTATAATTAACTCACATAGCATGCGATTGATATTCCCAATTGGTATATATTTGTGACCAACAAATCCAAAAAATTTTTTGAAGATAAAACTCGAACAATAGCAGGGAATACCAAAGAAGTAGAAATTGAAAACTAAATTCAATAAGAAAAATAAGATATTATGACAAGGCGCCAAATATCACCATATTCAATCAACAAGTGAGGTATTGATAACTTAAAGGGGGTAAAGTATGGGTGGTGAAGAGACAAATGAAAGAGCTGTGAGGACAGGCAGACTAAAGCAAATTATTTCTGATTGTCAAGGAAAATTTGTAGTCCACTTCGTTTTTGCAATATAGCTTATGGATTGACTGTAATGATATCATTCGGTACTCGGTAGGGATCTTAATTGTGGGGAGGCAAGTAGAAACAGGTTATCAACCTGGCAATCCAATTTCGTAGGAGGCAATTGCCTAAAAAAATAGCTTTCAGTACCTCAAAATAAATTTAGGCAAGTCTTTAAAAGCTGATGGGTTCCCTTGTTCTGAAACATTTTTGCGTACTTCTCTTGCCTCCTCCCTAGAAAGAGAATCAACAGCCAGCCAACATACTTCATGAAACACAAAAATATCTACTAAGCTCAAAATGCTATACTACTGAGCAATATTTGCCCTGCACCATTTTATGCATTAATACTTTGTGTGACCAGTACATTACCACCAAATCACTGTCTTGGATGAAAAAAAAAATCTGTCATTTGCAGACACACAAGTGTAAACATGGAATTCAAGTGATTCAAACAGAAGTTCCAGAGAAGACAGTTTCATTGCCCCTTGGTCATTGAACTTTTGAAATTGGCCTTCGGATAGTTTTATCTTAATTGCCTAGATTACATATTAGACGTTCTTTCTAAAGCAGAAGGGAATAAAATGGGTATGAAAACTATCAAGAATCAGCAGAAAAAAGTCTTGATCACTCACCTGTTGTCGGCATAATAAACATGTTTGGATGATGACTGATTGTCAAGAGAATGCAGCATACCATTAAGTCTTTCAATTTTCTGCATCCAAAAATTTAAATTTCAGAATAAAGAACCTGCGTGACAGCTATCTCGAACTTTGAGGAACACTTGGGTTAAGTCAATAATTTTTTAGGTTATGGGAATTGATTTTGGGTTTAATAAACTTAAAATTTCTGAAATTTATGTACGAGAAACCTATAAAGTGGGATTAGGAACGCCAAGAACTTATGGGTAATTGTTGGATTCTTGCGATTAATGACAAATCGGATAATTTTCGAGGAAATTAAGAATTAATTTTGTAATTTTTTTAGAAATTTGGAGACTGGTTTATCAGTAGTAAGTGAGAATGGAACGGTTTAAATGGTAGGAATTTTTGGTTATTTAGGCTCGAAGGAAATACAGAATATTTAGATATTTGGGTTATAATGTTATAATGAATGGTAACCAAGGACATTGTAGGATGAATCAATCTTAGGCATGAAAAACTAAGCGTTGATGAAATAATATTGTGGCAAATTAAGAATTTAAAGTGACGACGATTTAAGGTAAATTTGATCGGTTAGTTAAGTTATAAGGATAAACATTGAGTTAGTAAATTTTTGGGAACATAAGTTTGATATGTCACAAGTTTTAGTCATGATCATAACAGTTAAGATTATACCTGGTGAGAATTTAAATTCTTTTTGAAAGTTGGGCACAATGAGGGTTACTTAATTGATAAACGCACGCAAGAGGTGAGGTCGACACCTTGTCTTGAGAAATGTTGGAAGACGTTAACAAACTTGGGACTAAACGAATATGTGAATTGGGATTATTTTATTCAAAGCTATTTGGATTAGGTAAGTTTGAATTTCAAATTTATGAGATATTTGTTCATACGGAAATTTTGGGTGAAATAAAAACAAAAGGGAATTTGTTGTGTTCAATATAAGTTATCAATGGATGAATATTAAGATTTTTATCAAGTAAGAAATCTAAAATCTTGATATGGAGATTCTAGAATTCTATGGGATATAAGTAAAATTGATTTATTAAAGTTACTCTAATGCTACCATTGGCTAACTTATTAAGTTTATATGCTAGAATTAAGTAATCATTAAGGATACATAAGAATGCGACACTTGTTCTATTGAGGAAGTTCAGAGTCCTAGGCCTCAACTAGATTGTAATTGGGAAGAGGATAGTTGAGCAGGTAATTGATCCTAGAAGTGTTATTATTAAGGTAGAAGGTCGATGTTGTATAATTAAGTTTTATGGATTAACGTTTATTCGAGGTTTAAGATTTACACGATTTCACACCCAGGATACACTTGTAAATAATAAGTTACGTAAGTTTACTGCCGTAAGATAAAGATTCGATACAAAGATTTTAGGCTAATACTACTATGAGGTTGAAATAAGGTGTAACCTTTAAGCGTTCTACTGAGAATAATAGTCGATCAGTAAATTTTGGTACAAAGGTTTATAACTGCATAAATGCTAATATAATAAGTCGATGAATATTACTAGTATAGTATAAGAAAAGTAAGGTGCGATAAGTTTGGACATCCATTTCTAGTATGAGAAACTGCGGGATAAGTCAAAATTCGGGGCTATAGTTGAATAGAACTAAGTCACCATAAGTTGTTTTAAGTTGCGATTCACAAACGAGGACTTTGGTAGACAAATTTATTTAGGATTGAGGAGACGTAAGGACAGATTAATATTTATCTTATCAGAGTAGCGCATCGGAAGCGTGGATTATTAAGATTCTAGAATTAAGAGTCTAAACTTTTTGTTTATCAAGGATAAGCGAATTTCGGGGACGAAATTTATTTTAAGGGGGGAGGGTTGTAGAACCAGTTAAATCAGACTGCGTATAAGCCATGCATAATTCTAGTATTTAAAATTAAAATGATTTTTATTGTATGAGTATTTAAATTCTTTTCTTTAAATTTATTCATTTTACGCAGTAGTTTAATTGTTATCTTTTCAGTTAATTAAGTGAGGCCGGACTGGGGATGGAGTATTGAGATAAGTTAATAAAGACTTATTTAAGAAAAGGTAATTTAGCATGTTAGTAAATATATTTTAAAAAGTTGGCATGCATGCAAGTTATTAAACTTCTTTGGTATTTTATTTAATTGTTTTTAAAGTATTAAATGCAGGTTTATTTCATTAATTTATGTTTAATTATTTTTATGCATTTTAGGCATAATTAATGCATGATATGATTTGTTTCATGAAATTTTAAAAGTTCATGCATTAAAAATTTTTAAGTTGCATTTCACGCCCGAACGAGGATCGGAGACCGGAGAATTTTCAGGAAAATTATTTTAATTACATGATTAATTTTTATTAATTAATATAAGATGTTTTTAAGTGTATTTTTCAAAAATGAGATTTTTCTGGTAATTTTTACCCACATGATTTTATTTTATCGGTACGTAAATTTTATCGAATCGGGGGACTTTTTGAAGGTTCGGCTAATATTTTCAAAATCTTTCCAACACGAAATATTTTTCGGGAGTGTGTTTGGATTTAATGATTTTACTTGTAAGCTTGTTGGACTTAATTATATTTTAAAGCTTTTAATTATTAAATTAGGGCCCATTATTTTGTAATTTACTATTTAAATAATACCCTAAACCTAACTCTATTATTATCAGCCGCCCCACCCACTATCCAGCAGCCTTTTTGGGCATGAAAACTAGCATCAACATTTTTCCTCCATTGTTCTTTCAAGAAAGGTTCACTCTCCGCTCCTCCGGCGCCTCCCCGACACGAAATTCTTCAAGTTTTCGAGATAAATCATCAAGGCACGCTCGTATCTCGTTTTATCTTCATTCACGCCATATTATTGCTGTTATTTAAGTAAATGCATGAGGCTTTGGTTCGGTTATCATGAGGATGCATTTTACTCAAGTTCTTGTTGTGTTTTTGCAATCTTTTGTTGGGATCTCACGTTTTCTTGCATCATTGTGTAAAGGGGCTGCCGATCTTCATGCTAGGGGACTTTCACGTTGAGAATAATGAGGTTAAGATGCTAGAGTCAAGGTTTGGTCGATAACTTTAAGGGCCGATCGGTGTTGGTTGTAGGGTGGTTCGGTATGGCAAGATCTAAAGTTTTGGGGTGTGCTGCAATGCATGGCTCGATTCCAGCCAAGGAGCTGACCCCCTTGGGTTTGTGACGGGGTTGGGAGAGGACCATGAGCAGCTGGTCAAGGTCTAGGAGTCGGTCGAAGAGCTAGGTGGAGTTGTGACTTGGTGGTCTCTTGCGGAGCGCCTTCGTGAGGATCGCACGGGTCTGGGTTTTGGGGGGCAGTAATGTCAGCTAGGTTTGGTCAAGGAGAGTCTCTTGGGTTTGAACTTGGTCCTAGTATGGTTGGTTAGGCGCTGGTCTTCGTGGTCTTGAGCTAGGATCGATAATTTGCAAGTTTATTGAATTATGTTGAAGATGTCTTGCACAGAAATTTCCAGCAGCCTAAGGGGCCTGGTCGAGGGGTTTAAGGGGCTGGTATTGAAGGTTTTAAGGGTGTTAATATGTTTATAAGGTATGGAAAAAGGTTGGGAGAAATTTGGTTAAGTTTTGGGTCGATTCGGGTTAAAACCGGGACCCCGGTCCAAGTTTTAAAACGAATATGTTAAGTTATGAATTTGGGCTCGATTTTACGTCTAAGGAATTCTTTTAAAATTTTTTTGGGACATTTTAAGGAGTTCGGTAAGCTTCGGATCAAAATAATGAGTTTTGGATTTATCCGGGATTTAGTCACTGCACGAAATATTAATTAAAGAATTAATTGAAACGCCTAGATATAAGTTTAGTAAAATTATGGAAAATTATATTTAAGCTCAAATAATTATTAGAAGTTAAAGTTTTTAATTTGGGAATTTTATGCTAAGGTTTGATTTAATTCGGGATTAAAGCGCATTATTATGTTGTATTTAAGGATTAATTTAAAAGTCATCAATTTAAGCCAAATAAAATATGGGAAAATTCTTATAGGCTTAAATAATTATTTGGGACATGTTAGAGTCAATGGAATTAAGAAAAGGTCAAAAACATAGAATTTTACGCCTAGGGGCAAAATGGTAATTTTTGGGTTTCCAGGGGCAAAATGGTCATTTTGCACACGGAGTGAGATGTTGGTCCTGGCAGCGCCCTGAGCATAAATAATGATATTTTTAAATGTTCATGCATAACGGTTACGATTTTTACGCTATTATAATAATTATGGTGCATGTTTGGTTTAAAAGAATTAAGAGAGAAAAAGTTAAAGTGAAGAGCACTCCGTCTCCACCGCGCCGCGTCGTTATTTCGTTTGTTTTCTGTCAAAACAAACCAAGACATGTTTATATCTTCTTTCACTCGTCAATCAAGCCATATAGGTATTTTTTAATATCGCAAGTACATGATTTTAATGCAAGAAGATCGAAATTGGTCATATTTAATGATGTTATTTAATTATATCACGTGCAAAATATTCATTTTGAGATTTATGCGATATTGCTGGTGGCCACTTTACTATCATGGGATTATTACTTCACCCGGTCGCCAGTTACCGATCATGGGAGCATTACTAAATCCGGTCGCTAGTTACCGGTCAGTTCAGTTATGTACCACCCAATATACTGTGGTATTAGTCTGATCAGACGTTCATTACTTAATCCGATCGCCAGTTACCGGTCCGGTCGCCAGTTACCGATCAGTTCAGTTCAGGGGCCACTTGCATAGAACATAATCTCAACAGAAAATTATTACATGTTATTTCAGTACAAGGCTCCAAGGAGCAAACATTTTTTTTCTACAATTTTCAGTTCAGTTATGCACGTATTATAATTGCTCATGACAAGTTATTTTACGAGTATGCCTCATGACATGATATTTTTGTCCCATGCAAATTTTACTATATTATTTACTCGTTATTTACAATATATGAATGCTGAGTCTTTAGGCTCGCTATACTTGATTGTTGTAGGTACTGATGATGTCGGGGCTGAGGGCGGAGACCAGTGAGCTAGCTTGGGTCGACAGTAGTGGCACCCGAGGACCTCATTTACAGCACTTGCCATTTTTTTATGCTCAAACTTTTTATCAGTTGTTGAATACTTTAACTTGTTATTTTGGCGAGTAATAATTTCTTCCGCAGCTATTTTTAACATTTAAACTTGATTTATAAGTTGATTTTGTGAATGAGGCAATTTTGATTATTTTAAACAGAAAAATTTTAATTTTTCCGCAAATTTTCAAACATGAATTTTCGGGCCGCTATACAAACGAACCACCAAATAACACCTAAATACATCTCATAAAATATCTAAATGCAGTAGCACAAGCCCGTCGATGTCCAACGAAGCCTGCAACAAATAACTTCAAGAACATATCACTAACATAATTTTCAGGAAACGCAATTTGAGCAGTCCCACGAAAATGGTCATAACTCACTCAATTTTTATATCAATCGAAGGTATCGAAAAGTTCTACAATTTTGACTATGAAAGTTTTCTCAGAATCACGACCGAAAATTCGCAGTTTTAAAAATGATAGCAAAAACGAGTTTTCAAATCTAAAATTATCTCAAAACTGATCCGAACCGTTTTCCGCTCAAACGACGAACGTCACTCATATATTTTTACGCAACAATGCAACACATAATATGACATGATCGATGCAGCAAAAGAAATATTATACGTGTCTTTTGATGATAAACTTTACCGACACGGCGATACCGAAGCGGAGAAAGAAGCGAGGTTGATCTGGGACGATGGTGGCTCGATTATCTTGCAATAAAATCGCCGAAAACTTGCTGGAAAATAGAGGGGAAGGGGGCGGCTGCTTGTTCTCTCAAGAACCCTAAGTTTTCTTTCTTTAAAAATCTGAAAATGAATGTGTAGGTGTGTTGTGTGTTTTAGTGTGTGTAAAAACATGTGAGTGTGTGTGAGTGTGTGTAACGTGTGTGTGGGTTTTTAATTAGGAGAAATTAGTGCTAAATTAACTAATTAAAATACTAACTAAAGGTTGACACACACTAATTTAATCAAACTCCTCCATTAAAATAATTACACACTAATTTTAAAAGTTCTAAACTCTTAAATTACTAAATACATAAATAAGGCTTTTAAAATACTAAAATCTTAAAAAATTATTTAAAATGCCTCATCTTAAACTTAAAATAAAATACCACACTTTAAATTTCTAACAATCGTTACCGGTCTTTTCCTCGATCTCGCCTCGAGTAATCGCCTGGACATGAAACTCAAAAAAAACATTTTAACGTGCATCAATTAAACATAAATATTAAAATAATGCAAATTCTTAAATCGTGAACTAAAACCCAAATCAATGAATTAAACATCATTAAAACCATTTAATAAAATATTTAAAGAATTTAATAACTTTCACGCACGTGGTACATGTGGATCTCAAATTTTCGGGACGTCACAATCTATCCCCCTTAATTTGAATTTCGTCCCCAAAATTTGCTTATCCTTGATAATCCAACAATTAGATTCTTAACTCTAGTGTCCGAACAATCTATGCTGCCGCTGCGCTACTCTGATAAATAAATTTTTAAATCCTAGGTTGTCCTTACGACTCTTCAATCCTAATTAGATTGCCTACCAAAAATCTCGTTCGTGAATCACAACTTAAAGCGACTTATGGTAACTTAGCCTTACTTTACTATGACCTCGAATTCTGACTTTCCTCACTGTTCTCAATATTAGAAATGGAAGTTCAAACTTGTTGTATCTTACCTTCCTTATACTATACACGTATTGTTCAACGACCTATTACATTAGCATTTACGCAGTTCAACTTAAGAACTCTCAGCGCCAAAGGTTACTTATCAACTTCTATCCTCGGCAATACACTTAAAAGTTAAACCTTATCTTAACTCCATAATAATATCAGCCCAATATCCTTGAATCGAATCTTTATCTTACGACACCAACCTTACGTAATTTAGCTATTTACAAGTACATTCCAATTACAAATTGTTGCAAATGTTAAATTTGAGTAGTGTTAATTCATAAAACCCAAAATATCTAATACCCATCTTCTACATGTTATATAAAATCTTTCTAACATCAATTACATGCTTAAACTGTTCTCTTCCCAATTACAATATAGTTGAGGCATAAGACACTTGGACTTTCCTCATTGGAACGAATGTCACACTTTGACATATCCTCAATACTTAATTAATTCTAGCGTATAAAACTTAAATGGTTTCCTTTGTTAATGATGGATTAACTCTAATCAATCAACTTCACTTATAACACATAGAATTCTAGAATCCTCAATTCAAGATTTTAGATTTCTTACTCAATGAAAATCTTAATATTCGTCCATTGGTAGCTTATGTTGGACACAGCTGATTCTTTTTCGTGTTTATTTCACCCAAAATTTCCATATGAACCAACATTTCTGTAGAACCCGTAAAATCAGTAGGCATATAAGTCATGCATAATTCTAGATTTTTAAATTTAATTAACTTCATTGCATGATTATTTTAATGCATTTATTTGAAGTTAATTATTTATTTATTCAGTTCAGTAATTGATTTTCAGCATTTCAGTTATTTCAGTGAGGTCGGACCGGAGTTGGAGTTTTGAGATAGAATTTAAGATTCAGAAAATATTTCCAGGACTTACTTTAGCTAGCAAGTAAGTTAATTTAAGTTAAAAAGGAGTTTAAGGGATTAATTAAGTTGCTTGAGGTGAGTAGAAAAAAATAAGCTCATTTAAGCTAAATAATTAAGGGATTTAATTACTAAATTAATTAAAGAATAAGTGAGGCTTTAAAGGCTTAAAACTTAGCAACTAGAAAACTTTTTCCCATCATTTTAATACCAATTTTCGGCCACCCCTTGGAGATGCACTAACTCAATTGCCAACTCAACACCTTTGACCCTTTCTTGGTTAATTAATTAGTAGGATAATCTTTTATTTTTGGGAGCACCATTTAATTATTATTTAGAGCTTATCCTAGCCTTTAAACCAAGGTATATTTCGGTCACTTTCATTCTAGATCCATCCAACAATTCGTTGCTAGCAACAACATTTCAAATTTGAAAGGAGGGGGAGACTTGGTCTTGCTTTCCTATCCCTTTTATTGTGGATCTCCCCTCAATATCTAGAACCACCCTCTTCCCTCTCCATCACCGAAAACAGCAGCTCATTTTCAGATCTAGAACCGTGAGTTTTCAGTAGAGCTTTAGGGTGGAAAATCGTGTGCATCAAGAGAGAAAAGAAGGAAGGAAAAGCGCTCCACTCCTCCGCGCCGTAACGTCTCGTTCTTTTCGTTTTCTTTCAAACGAAAAATCCAGGCATGTACATATGTTTTTCTAAACCTCAATCAAGTCATATTAACATTATTTTCATGATTCATGATCACCCTTCCATGCCAAAAACGAAATACAGCACAGAATTTTTAAGGAAACACATGCAGATTGTTTTTGAGTTCTTGAGCAGCTTTACGGTTTCACTTGTTGTGATGTTTCAGGTGGATGGCTCGACTCCAGGCTCCCAAGGCGATATCTAGACATGTTCTAGGATGGATTAGGATCACTTTAGTCCATTATTTCAGTCCACATGCTTGCTGGAATTCGGTTTTGACAGCAACCTTCCACAGGTGCTGAAATGTGGTTCGAAAATTCTGTTATGCTGTCAAGGAGAAGGGATCTGATCTTGGCTGCCCCAAGGGCATATAGCCATGGTTAGATTGCTTCCCTAGCATGTCTAAGACGTGACTAAGTCGCCCTTTTGGTGGCTTGGTCCATGGCTCATCGGTTTTGACTCAAAATGCAAGAACAGCCCCCTTTCCCAACTCGGCTTTCGGTTGGTACAGCATGTATGGTTCGGTTTTGTGGTGATTGTGTGGATCTTGGTTGGCTTGTTAGCCATTAGCCACGGTTCACACCATGCCTCATAAAGTCTAGATCGTGCCATGGGCAATTAAATGATCACCGGAATGATCCATGACAATAAACGAAGCAAGACACCACACGCATGTATGAGTGCTCACGGTTGGAGTTTCTGATGTTTGCTTGAATGGT
This sequence comes from Primulina eburnea, assembly GCF_022965805.1. Classification (NCBI taxonomy): domain Eukaryota; kingdom Viridiplantae; phylum Streptophyta; class Magnoliopsida; order Lamiales; family Gesneriaceae; genus Primulina; species Primulina eburnea. The sequence goes on from NC_133110.1 coordinate 12,633,073, forward strand.
TCGAATTGTGGCTGGCCCTGTGCCCTTAGCCATGGTTTGGGTCATTTCTTGGGATGCTGGTAAGGGTCTCCGGTCGGTGGTTCACGCCCCAATGGCCGATAGACTCGAAACCAACCCAAGACGAGCAAGTGCGCAGCTGCTGGATTTTGACAGCAAGTTGCTGTGTCGTTCAGAGGCGTCGTTTGAGTTCTCGGTTGGCTTTTAGCCCATGGCCTTGGACTGGACAGTGCCTAATTGAGTTAGGAAGGTCATTTTTTCGACCGTTCGTCATTCGGATCATTTTTGAGGTCGTACGAGAATTTACGGTGCGATGTGCCAAATTGACTCTCGAAAGAGCGTTTCACGTTTTGGCCTCCGTTGCACATGAATTCGACCCCCATCATTTTAGGAGCATAATTTCAGTATGTTTAGCGTATTTTAATCATGACGTGATGACGGTTCAGAGTTGGTTCGGGTTGGTTCGGAGTCATGATTAAAATACGGAGTCGTTAAGCGCAATTGTCAAAATTTTCAAACTTTAGTGCATCATTCATCCAAGTAAAATCTATTGCATATTTTATGGCATATTTAGGTCGCAGCGAGCCTGGGGACGATCCATTCCAGTTGGTAAAATTTCAGGATATTTTCATTACCGTCAGTTAATTATTTTACGTGCATGAAAACAGAAAATGATTATTTTTGAGATTTATGCGATATGGCTTGTGGTTCATTCACTATGTGGGAGCATTATTTATACGGTCGCCAGTGACCGCTCAGTTCAGGTTGGTACCATCGGGTCTTCAGTGACCGCTCAGTTCAGGTTGCTACCATCGGGTCTTCAGTGACCGCCAGCTCAGTTTCAGGCTCCCCGGTAGTCAGTTACCGATCAGTTCAGCTTAGTGCAGTGGCCACAGGCGTAAAACATAATCTCAACAGAAAAGTTTTATCAGTTATTTCAGTGCAGGCTCCAAGGAGCAATTATTTTTACTGTGATTATCAGTTCAGCATGCACGTATTATAATTGCTCAGTACAGATTATTTTCAGCATGTCTCATGGCATGATATTTTATCCCATGCATATTTTACTTCAGATTTTACTCGTTACCTGCGATATATGCATGCTGAGTCTTTAGACTCACTAGACTTGATTGTTGTAGGTACTGATGAGGCCAGGGCCGAGGGCGGGGACCAGTGAGCTAGCTTGGGTCGGCAGTAGTGGCACCCGAGGACCTCAGTGCAGCAGAGTTTATTTTATTCCGCAAACTAAATTTTTATCAGTCATCAAACATTTTTTTAAATTGTTGTTGTTGGAAAACAATTATTTTCTTCCGCTGCTTTTATTTTTAAACATTGGACTCGATTCATCAGTGGATTTTATGAGTAAGGCCATTTAAGTTCATTTAAAAAGAAAATTTTTAATTTTTCGCAAATTTTAAACCGAGAAGTTTTAGGGCCTTTACAATTGGTATCAGAGCAGTGGTTCTGTATAGGGTTTCACTACTACTGACTGCGAGAAGATCACGAAGCCACGTCTTCGGTCTGTAAGTTTTCAGTTCAGCATTTTGTTCAGCAATTATTTAAAGCATGAATTTATTTTGTCAGCATGCCACCAGACATTCAGTATTTCAGTATTCAGTTATAATAAATTATGGAATTATGCATGTTAGTTACGTACGGGTTATGTATGGAACAGTATGCCCCCTAGACGCCAAGTTGGACGCCCGAGAGGTGGTGGCGAGCACCGTCGCGAGGACGATGATCAGATACAAGAGAGGCAGACACCTCCTCCTCCTCCTCCACCTCCTCCACCGCCCCCACCGGACATGAATGCCCAGATGTTAGCTGGGATGACTCAGTTTTCGCACAGTTTGCGGGGAACAATGCTGTGGTGACTAGGCCGACAGGGCCCGAGGCCGTCTATGAGCGATTTATGAAGATGCGCCCAAAGGAATTCTCCGGGACATCTGACCCCATGGTTGCCGAGGGATGGATCAAGTCCCTCGAGGTTATATTTGATTTCATGGAGCTGGGAGACGCCGACCGAGTTCTTTGTGCGACCTATTTATTTACTGGAGACGCCCGCTTATGGTGGGAAGGAGTGTCAGTAGCCCTTACTTTGGCTACACTTTCTTGGACCCGATTTACGGAGGTTTTCTACTCCAAGTATTTTACCGAGGAGGTTCGCACCAGACTGACCACAGAGTTCATGAGTCTGAGGCAGGGGGATATGTCGGTTACGGAGTTTATCCGTAAGTTCGAGAGGGGCTGTCACTTTGAGCCCCTGATCGCGAATGATGCCAGAGCGAAGTTGATGCACTTTTTGGTGGGACTTCGGCCGATCTTGCGCCGGGATGTTAGGGTATCTGACCCTGCCACTTATGAGATCGCAGTCTCCAAAGCTTTAGCCGCTGAGCAGGATCAGCGGGACATCGAGAGAGACCGCCAGGGCAAGCGCCCAATCCAGGTACCCCACCGCCCTCCTCCTCATCAGCATCAGCAGCAGCATAAGAGGCCATTCAATGGACCGCCTAGGAACAGAGGGCCCCACCAGCAGCAGCAGCGGGGACGCCCAGCCCCGAGGACTCAGGAGTACCAAGTCTGTCCGAGGTGCTCTCGCCGCCATCCTGGAGCATGCATGGCTGGCTCAGGAAAGTGTTTTAAGTGTGGCAGTCCAGACCACATGTTGCCACATTGCCCTCAGAGGAATCTGCCCACTCAGGGCCGAGTTTTCGCTCTCCATGCCGCGGAAACCAACCCTGAGACCATGTTGTTGACAGGTACCTTTAAGCTTTAAGTTATCACTGAATTTCCGTATTTTGGGAATCGGGATTTAGATTTGAACTTAGAATTGCAATAGGGTTGCATGCTCTACTTAGTATTATGTTCGAGACTTAGTTAGAAGAACTTTGACCTTTGCATGCCTATAAGCTTAGCTCCTATGATCTTTGGGTTCTGCTTAGTGTTCCGAACTTTCAGGGAGAATTTTCATAGCCGGCAAAGCTACCAAGGCCTTGATAGATTCAGGGGCCACTCACTCGTTTATATCGGAGGTCTTTGCAAACTTTCTGAAGATCAAGACCATTGGGCTAGACATAGCCTTTTCAGTAGTGTTGCCGTCAGGCGAGGAGATGGCAGCCACCAATGTTATCCGAGATATAGACCTTGAGCTGCACGGTAAGCTCGTATATGCGGATCTGATTGTGCTACCGATGCCGGAATTCGACATCATCCTAGGGATGGATTGGCTACTGAAGAACAGAGTGTTGATAGACTTCCAGCGGAGATCTGTTCTTGTCCGACCGCCTGGAATGGAGCAGTTCTTATTTGAGCCTGACAGGTACTTTTCGTTACCGCGCATTATTCCATATGCTCAGGCTAGGAAACTCATGCATAGAGGGTGTCGAGCATTTCTAGCGACCTTTTTAGCTGTCCCCGAGGAACCCAGCCAGTCAGCCTCAGATGTTCCGATCGTCAGAGATTTCTTAGATGTTTTTCCCGAGGACGTCTCTGGTATGCCACCTGAGAGAGAGGTGGAGTTTTCCATTGAGCTTATGCCAGGTACGGCTCCGATATCCAAAGCGTCGTACCGACTAGCACCGACAGAGATGGCAGAGCTTAGGAAGCAGATTCAGGAACTTCTGGACAAGGAGTTCATTCGCCCGAGCTTTTCTCCATGGGGCGCGCCGGTCTTGTTTGTTAAGAAGAAGGATGGCTCGATGAGGCTTTGCATTGACTATCGGGAGTTGAACAAGGTTACAGTTAAGAACAAATATCCACTGCCGAGGATCGAGGATCTGTTTGACCAGTTGCAGGGAGCTTCGATTTTCTCCAAGATAGATCTGTGTTCTGGTTATCATCAGTTGAGAGTGAGAGATGCTGATGTTTCAAAGACAGCTTTCAGGACTCGTTATGGCCACTACGAGTTCCTTGCGATGCCATTCGGTCTGACGAATGCGCCAGCGATCTTCATGGATCTCATGAATCACGTATTTCAGCCGTACCTCGACCAGTTTGTGATAGTTTTCATAGACGACATTCTCGTCTACTCCAAGAGTCGGGAGGAGCACAGCAGGCATCTGACCACAGTGTTGCAGACATTGCAGAAGCACAAATTATTCGCAAAGTTCAGTAAGTGCGAATTCTGGTTAGAGAAGGTGGAGTTCTTGGGCCACATCGTTTCTAGCAATGGTATTGAGGTAGACCCCGCAAAAGTTGCAGCAGTCAGAGATTGGGTTGTGCCTCAGAATGCATCCGAGATCCTTAGTTTTCTTGGACTAGCAGGATACTACAGGAAATTCATTCAGGGATTTTCCTCCATTGCCGTTCCACTCACAGCACTGACCAAGAAGAATGTGAAATTTGTGTGGAGCGAGGAATGCCAGAAGAGCTTCGATACCTTGAAGCAAGCTCTTATCTCAGCACCCGTTTTGGCCGTACCGTCAGGATCCGGTGATTTTGTCCTTTATACCGATGCTTCGAAGCTTGGTTTAGGAGCAGTTCTGATGCAGCATGGGAGAGTGATAGCATATGCTTCTCGACAGTTGAAAATCCACGAGAAGAACTACCCTACCCATGATCTGGAGTTAGCAGCAGTAGTCTTTGCTTTGAAGATTTGGAGGCACTATCTGTATGGAGAGAAATGCCAGATCTTCACCGACCATAAGAGCCTCAAGTATTTCTTTACACAGAAGGAGCTGAACATGCGTCAGAGGCGTTGGTTGGAGCTTGTGAAGGACTATGATTGTGACATTAGCTACCACCCGGGTAAAGCTAATGTAGCTGCGGATGCTTTGAGCAGGAAAGTCGCAGTGATGGCTCATTTGACGATGCAGAAACCTCTTCAGATTGAGATGCAGAGGTTTGATCTGGAGACTTATCCGCGAGGTAGAGTTCCTCGTCTATCTACCTTGACCATTCAGTCTTCCCTTTTGGACCGTATTCGCAGTGGTCAGGCCGCAGATGAGCAGTTGGCACAGTGGAAGAAGAGGGATGAAGCCAAGGGCAGTGTCTTGTATTCAGTCAGCGACGGTATTGTGAGATACCGAGATAGGATATGGGTTCCTAGCAGTGATTCTATCCGAGCAGACATCTTATCGGAGGCCCATACGTCCCCGTACTCCATTCACCCTTGGAGTACAAAGATGTACAAAGATCTGCAGCTATTGTATTGGTGGCCAGGGATGAAGAAGGACATCAGGAGTTTTGTATCCGAGTGCCTGACTTGCCAGTTGGTGAAGGCCGAGCATCAGAGACCAGCAGGTTTGCTCAAGCCTCTTCCTATTCCCGAGTGGAAGTGGGAGAACATTACCATGGACTTTGTGACCGGATTGCCGAGGTCAGCCAGAGGGTCGAATGCCATTTGGGTGATTGTAGATCGTCTTACCAAATCAGCGCACTTCTTGCCTATTAAGACGACTTTCACCATGGTTCAGTATGCAGAGTTGTATAACCGGGAGATAGTCCGACTCCATGGTATTCCAGTTTCGATCGTATCCGACAGAGATCCCAGATTCACTTCCTCATTCTGGAAGAGTTTGCATTCGACTTTGGGTACGAAGTTGCTGTTTAGTACAGCCTTTCATCCGCAGACAGATGGGCAGTCGGAGCGAGTTATTCAGATTTTGGAGGATCTTCTTCGCGCTTGCGTCATTGATTTCTCAGGAAGTTGGGAGTCTAACCTGCCACTGGTTGAGTTCACCTACAACAACAGCTTCCAGTCTTCCATTGGTATGGCTCCGTATGAAGCACTGTATGGCCGCAAGTGCAGATCTCCTGTTCATTGGGATGAAGTAGGAGAGAGAGCAGAGTTGGGTCCAGAGATTGTTCAACAGGCAGCAGATGTAGTAGTCAAGATCCGTGATAGGATGAGGACTGCTCAGAGCCGACAGAAGAGTTATGCCGATCAGCGGAGGAGAGACTTAGAGTTTGCAGTGGGCGACCATGTCTTCGTGAAAGTGGCACCTATGAAGGGTGTCATGAGATTTGGCAAGAAAGGGAAGCTCAGTCCGAGATTTATTGGACCGTTTGAGATCCTCGACAGAGTGGGGACGCTAGCGTATCGTGTGGCTCTTCCGCCTAATCTGGTCGGAGTACACAATGTCTTTCATGTCTCCATGTTGAGGAAGTACATGGCGAACCCTTCGCATGTGCTGAATTTTGAGCCGTTGCAGCTTACTCCGAACTTATCTTATGAGGAGAGACCCGTGCAGATCCTAGACAGACAGGAGAAACAGCTTCGGAACAAGCTGGTTAAGCGAGTCAAAGTCAAATGGCTCAACCATTCAGAGGAAGAAGCTACGTGGGAGTCTGAGCCGGAGATGAGAGATCGATACCCAGAGTTATTCGGTGAGTTCTAATTTCGAGGACGAAATTTCTTTTAAGGGGGAAGGATTGTAGAACCCGTAAAATCAGTAGGCATATAAGTCATGCATAATTCTAGATTTTTAAATTTAATTAACTTCATTGCATGATTATTTTAATGCATTTATTTGAAGTTAATTATTTATTTATTCAGTTCAGTAATTGATTTTCAGCATTTCAGTTATTTCAGTGAGGCCGGACCGGAGTTGGAGTTTTGAGATAGAATTTAAGATTCAGAAAATATTTCCAGGACTTACTTTAGCTAGCAAGTAAGTTAATTTAAGTTAAAAAGGAGTTTAAGGGATTAATTAAGTTGCTTGAGGTGAGTAGAAAAAATAAGCTCATTTAAGCTAAATAATTAAGGGATTTAATTACTAAATTAATTAAAGAATAAGTGAGGCTTTAAAGGCTTAAAACTTAGCAACTAGAAAACTTTTTCCCATCATTTTAATACCAATTTTCGGCCACCCCTTGGAGATGCACTAACTCAATTGCCAACTCAACACCTTTGACCCTTTCTTGGTTAATTAATTAGTAGGATAATCTTTTATTTTTGGGAGCACCATTTAATTATTATTTAGAGCTTATCCTAGCCTTTAAACCAAGGTATATTTCGGTCACTTGCATTCTAGATCCATCCAACAATTCGTTGCTAGCAACAACATTTCAAATTTGAAAGGAGGGGGAGACTTGGTCTTGCTTTCCTATCCCTTTTATTGTGGATCTCCCCTCAATATCTAGAACCACCCTCTTCCCTCTCCATCACCGAAAACAGCAGCTCATTTTCAGATCTAGAACCGTGAGTTTTCAGTAGAGCTTTAGGGTGGAAAATCGTGTGCATCAAGAGAGAAAAGAAGGAAGGAAAAGCGCTCCACTCCTCCGCGCCGTAACGTCTCGTTCTTTTCGTTTTCTTTCAAACGAAAAATCCAGGCATGTACATATGTTTTTCTAAACCTCAATCAAGTCATATTAACATTATTTTCATGATTCATGATCACCCTTCCATGCCAAAAACGAAATACAGCACAGAATTTTTAAGGAAACACATGCAGATTTTTTTTGAGTTCTTGAGCAGCTTTATGGTTTCACTTGTTGTGATGTTTCAGGTGGATGGCTCGACTCCAGGCTCCCAAGGCGATATCTAGACATGTTCTAGGATGGATTAGGATCACTTTAGTCCATTATTTCAGTCCACATGCTTGCTGGAATTCGGTTTTGACAGCAACCTTCCACAGGTGCTGAAATATGGTTCGAAAATTCTGTTATGCTGTCAAGGAGAAGGGATCTGATCTTGGCTGCCCCAAGGGCATATAGCCATGGTTAGATTGCTTCCCTAGCATGTCTAAGACGTGACTAAGTCACCCTTTTGGTGGCTTGGTCCATGGCTCATCGGTTTTGACGCAAAATGCAAGAACAGCCCCCTTTCCCCACTCGGCTTTCGGTTGGTACAGCATGTATGGTTCGGTTTTGTGGTGATTGTGTGGATCTTGGTTGGCTTGTTAGCCATTAGCCACGGTTCACACCATGCCTCATAAAGTCTAGATCGTTCCATGGTCAATTAAATGATCACCGGAACGATCCATGACAATAAACGAAGCAAGACACCACACGCATGTATGAGTGCTCACAGTTGGAGTTTCTGATGTTTGCTTGAATGGTTCGAATTGTGGCTGGCCCTGTGCCCTTAGCCATGGTTTGGGTCATTTCTTGGGATGCTGGTAAGGGTCTCCGGTCGGTGGTTCACGCCCCAATGGCCGATAGACTCGAAACCAACCCAAGACGAGCAAGTGCGCAGCTGCTGGATTTTGACAGCAAGTTGCTGTGTCGTTCAGAGGCGTCGTTTGAGTTCTCGGTTGGCTTTTAGCCCATGGCCTTGGACTGGACAGTGCCTAATTGAGTTAGGAAGGTCATGTTTTTGACCGTTTGTCATTTGGATCATTTTTGAGGTCGTACGAGAATTTACGGTGCGATGTGCCAAATTGACTCTCGAAAGAGCGTTTCACGTTTTGGCCTCCGTTGCACATGAATTCGACCCCCATCATTTTAGGAGCATAATTTCAGTAAGTTTAGCGTATTTTAATCATGACGTGATGACGGTTCAGAGTTGGTTCGGGTTGGTTCGGAGTCATGATTAAAATACGGAGTCGTTAAGCGCAATTGTCAAAATTTTCAAACTTTAGTGCATCATTCATCCAAGTAAAATCTATTGCATATTTTATGGCATATTTAGGTCGCAGCGAGCCTGGGGACGATCCATTCCAGTTGGTAAAATTTCAGGATATTTTCATTATCGTCAGTTAATTATTTTACGTGCATGAAAACAGAAAATGATTATTTTTGAGATTTATGCGATATGGCTTGTGGTTCATTCACTATGTGGGAGCATTATTTATACGGTCGCCAGTGACCGCTCAGTTCAGGTTGGTACCATCGGGTCTTCAGTGACCGCTCAGTTCAGTTTCAGGCTCCCCGGTAGTCAGTTACCGATCAGTTCAGCTTAGTGTAGTGGCCACAGGCGTAAAACATAATCTCAACAGAAAAGTTTTATCAGTTATTTCAGTGCAGGCTCCAAGGAGCAATTATTTTTACTGTGATTATCAGTTCAGCATGCACGTATTATAATTGCTCAGTACAGATTATTTTCAGCATGTCTCATGGCATGATATTTTATTCCATGCATATTTTACTTCAGATTTTACTCGTTACCTGCGATATATGCATGCTGAGTCTTTAGACTCACTAGACTTGATTGTTGTAGGTACTGATGAGGCCAGGGCCGAGGGCGGGGACCAGTGAGCTAGCTTGGGTCGGCAGTAGTGGCACCCGAGGACCTCAGTGCAGCAGAGTTTATTTTTATTCCGCAAACTAAATTTTTATCAGTCATCAAACATTTTTTTAAATTGTTGTTGTTGGAAAACAATTATTTTCTTCCGCTGCTTTTATTTTCAAACATTGGACTCGATTCATCAGTGGATTTTATGAGTAAGGCCATTTAAGTTCATTTAAAAAGAAAATTTTTAATTTTCCGCAAATTTTAAACCGAGAAGTTTTAGGGCCTTTACAATTTCCATAGATTTGCAATTCAAACTTACGCTACCCAAATAGTTTTGGATAACATAATTCCAAACACACACATTCACTTATTCCCAAGTTGCTTAATGGATTACAAAAATTCCTCAAGGCAAGTTGTCTACCACAATCCTTACATGCATTTATCGAGTAACCTAACTATCAATCATACGCCACTTTCTAGAAGAATCAAATTCCAACAAAAATATAGTCCTAACTGTTAAGATCATGACTAAAACTTATGACACCTCAAACTTAAGTGCCCAACAATTCGTTATCTCAATGTCTACTCTTATAACTTAACTAACTGATCAACTATACTTTAAATCACCATCACGTTAAATTCCTAATTTGCCACAATGTTATTTCACTAACGCTTAAATTTTCAAACCCGAGATTGATTCATCCTACAATGTCCTTGATTACCATTCGTTATAACATTATAACCCAGATATCTAAAGGTTCTAAATATCCTTTAAGCCCAAATCACCTAAAATTCCTATCATTTAAACCATTCAATTCTCACTTACTGCTAAACTAGTCCCTCAAATTTCTTAAGATAACAACATTAATTCTTAATTCTCTCGAAAATTATCCATTTTTTTATTCTCGTAAATTCCATAGTTACCCATAGATTCTTGGCGTTCTTAATTCCATTTTATAGGTTCTCCGTATCATAAAGTTCAAAAATTTTAAACTTATTAAACCCAAAATCAATTTCCATAACCGTGAAAAAAATTACTTATTTAACTCAGGTGTTCCTCCAAGTTCGAATGTAATCATCAAAAATTTCGGAATTCGCAATTTGGCCCTTAGAGTCCTCGAGAATTACCATTTTGGCCCTACAACCACACGAAATTTTCATTTCCGGTCCCCAATAAAATTTTCGATTTTTGCCTCATTAAACCTTAAAATTCTAAAAACTTAGAATTTAATCCCAAACTTCGGTAAATTCGAAAATAGTCCCTTAGAATTTTTTTTTGCACTTAGGTCCTCAAATTATTTTTTATTACAATTAGGTCCTTAAAGTCCTCAATTCGCACAATTCAATCCTTAAACCCAACTAGGGGGAGCATGCATCCTAAATAAATTCTACGCTTTTTATACCTCCAAAGATCGTCGTAGCCCCAAATCATTAATCCTTACATGGAGTTCTCAAAAAGCAAATCAGCTAGCAACCACCAACCATCAGTAGTTTTTTAGAAAATCTACAAGTCCCAAAAGCATTCATAATTTTCAAGTTTAACTTATGACCCACAAGTATAACATCAGTACTACTAAACAAAAATTAATATAGACAAATCATTTCCGACTGTTCCTAACGCCCAAAAGCAGAATTCTTACACATGTCAAATTCCACCGCATCAGCATGCAAGAAAATTAAATAATTTCTCATTTCATGTCGTAACATGAATAAAAGTTTTAAGGATCCAATCTCAATTCGTAATGACAAATAAACATGTACTCTAAAATGTATATCATGTAAACATACAGGTGATTGCATTAAAACATGCACATGTTGAAATCATGACTTAACGCTTGCTACATAATCATAAATTTGAAACTTTAAAACTTATAGACTTGATGTGTGACTTCGTGAGCTTCTTGCGACTGGCAGTAGGCATAACCCTTTACAAGAACACCGCTCTGATACCAACTGTAACGTACCGTACTTTTGCTACTTAAAATTTGCGGAAAAATTAAAAATTTTCTTAAATAAAACATGAACGTTCAAAATCCAATAAAATAACTGTACAACTCAACTATTTGTTGCAAACAAAGATCTAAAAATAGAGTTTGACAAAAGCGTTTGAACATTTTCATAAAACTTCAAAACATGGGCGGTCCTCGGGTTTGCCTCCCGCTTAGTCCAAGCCAATGACGTGAATCTCGATACGAATAAATAGCAAACACGATTAAACAATCGCACCCTCTATTCAATTACGATAACAAGACTCGTGTGTTTTCCCGATCTTTGAAACAAGTAATGGATAGGTGTGATATTCACCTCTAAACTAGCAAGAGTTTAGCAACAAATAAACACGAGAGAAACAGTCGCGTTTCAAGAGAACCTCCAAAGAACCCGCCCTTGGCAACCCTCGTGAAAATCGATCGACAAACGCCACAAAAGATAAATCTTTTGATAAGTTTGATTTGATACAACGCAAAAGTTATAACGAAACTTAAGCTTGTGTTGAGAGAATTCTCAATATCATATAAGATGAATAATAACCAATTGTTTACAATGATGAAATTTTCGAGTATATATTGTATCAAAATCAAAAGATATCAAATCTACTTGCCAAAATAAATAAAACTCTAAAATAGGAAAAATCTTCTCTCCAATTCGTAAAGGACACGGACCCCGTGTAGAGGTCCGGAAGGGGGTCCGTGTAGGCACTGTAATTTTCATGTCTCGAAAGTAGTAGACACGGACCCCGTGTACAGGTCCGTGCTCGGGTCCGTGTAGGCTCGAGATTTCTCTTCCTCAAGTGTAATGGACACGGACCCCGTGTACTGGTCCGTGCTTGGGTCCGTGCAGCCTCGGTTCTTCAAAATAATGCTTGAATAATGTTCCTTCGGCTTTCCAACGTGCTCCCATGCATCACGAGCCCTTCTCCCTTGCTTATCAATAATTTGAACACCATGCCCGGCCACGTTCACATCACCAAGCCTGCCCCTTGGTCGCCACCTCATGTCTCCTCATCAACATACTCACCTGCATCGATCAAGTCTAGTAAGTCTAAAGACTCAACACGTATAAACTGGGAAATAGCGAATACTACATAATAAAACCGCATGCAACTTTAAAAATAGAACATACATACTTGAACTTGAATTTAACATGCTTGAAACTTGAACATCGTGAGCTTAACTTAGACGTGCCATCAACGTGAGTTTTTCTTAAACATTATCGTAACATAAACTTGAGTGTATAAAGCATAATTTTGCGTAGAGGCATGTTTCAAAGTAAGTGACCCATAACATAATAAGGCCTGATCAGACACACCACAGTACTGGGCTGACAGGGACGTATCCACTGCCGCATACATAAGATCCCCGTTCATAAGTTTAACGGGTGGATTGGTCCATGTTCATAAGTTTAACGCTTTCCAATCTCGATCTGAACCCGTTCATAAGTTTAACGGGACGGAGAGGTCCTCGGCCACGTTCACCGACTTCCAAACCCATTCATACATTTGGTCACAAAGCAATTAGCATACCTCAAAACTTTAAAATGTTTTCTTTTGCACGTCATCCTACTTACTTGGCGTTGAGGGATTCGTTGATCTTCGATTAGGGTCGTTGCTGCACATACTAACATGAATTTAAATACTTAACTTGCATGTCTTAGATGTAGGTACTCGAGCTCACACAAAAGTGAATAAATAGCTTATGACATTCTAGTTCGCTCCGGACTTGACCTCGTTTAATCATCGTACTAAGCCATGAGATAGAACCCCAAAACAAATCCTATATTTTTACATAAATAACTTTTATCCTTTATACTAAACCATGATATAGAACCCCGAAGCAAATCCAAAAAAATTAAATAAATTTTTTTTTAATTTTTTTTTAAAGAGGGGTACACGGACCCCGTGTAAGGGTTCGTGTACAGGTCCGGGTAGGCTCTGGAATTTCGTATTTTTGAAGGAAAACGGACACGGACTCCGTGTATGGGTCCGGGTAGGCACTGGACTTGCAAACTCACGAAAATTCACTAACTTATTCATTCACCCTTTCAATCCAAGCCTAAGGACCATGAACAAACACCTCAAGACTCATCCTAGGATGTTATTACATTGATTCAAACTCATACAAACACCCTGAAAGTTCCCAAACATCGACAAGTAACTTCAATTCAACAATAACCCGTAATTCGGCATCGTTTCGCTTCCTACAACTTCTATTACATCCCAAGCCAATCCTGACCCAAACTGTAAAGGCCCGAAAATTCGTGTTTGACAATTTGCGGAAAAATTTGAGAATTTTCTCTTTAAATAAATAAAAGGCCTCATTCATTTATTAATTTGATAAATAAAGTTTAATGTTCAAAATGACAGCGGAAGTATTTAATGTTTGCAAAATAACCGTAAAAAAATAATCCAACGACAGATAAAAATATTTGATCATAAAATAATAAATACTGAAAAATGAGGTCCTCGGGTTCCACTACTACCGACTTGAGATGGCTCACTGGTCCTCGCCCTCGGTCCTGACATCATCAGTACCTACAACAATCAAGTCTAGTGAGTCTAAAGACTCGTCATGCATATATCGTAAATAACGAGTAAATAATATAATAAAATTTCATGGGAGTAAAAATATCATGTCATGAGGCATAACGTGAAAATAACTTATCATGAGCAATTATAATATGTGCATAACTGACTGAAAATCATAAGTGAAATGTTTGCTCAATAGAGCCCTGTAATGAAATAGCATGTAATAATTTTCTGTTGAGATTATGGTCTACGCTAGTGGCCCCTGCACTGAACTGAACTGAACTGATCACCGGTAACTGGCGACCGGATGAAGTAATGAACGTCTGATCAGATTAATGCCACAGTATACTGGGTGGTACAAACTGAACTGACCGGTAACTGGCAACCGGGTGAAGTAATAATCCCATGATAGTACCTACAACAATCAAGTCTAGTGAGTCTAAAAACTCAGCATGCATATATCGTAAATAACGAGTAAATAAATAATAAAGTCGCATGCAAGTGAAAATATCCTGTAATGATTTGTAACATAAAATATCATTTCAATGGTAATTATAGTACGTGCATAACTGAACTGAAAATATCATTGTAAAAATGTTTTCTCCTTGGAGCCCTGTAATGAAATAACTTGTAATGATTTTCTTGGTGAGATTATGGTCTACGCAAGTGGTCCTTGAACTGAACTGACCGATAACTGGCGACCGGGCCGATAACTGATGACCGATAACTGGCGACCGGGTGAAACTTATCGGTAACTGATGACTGGACCGGTAACTGACGATCGGGAACTGAACTGACCGGTAACTGGCGACCGGGTGAAATAATAATCCCAAGATAGTAAAGTGACCCCAAGCAATATCACATAAATCTCAAAATGAATATTTCGCACGTGATATAATTAAATAACATCATTAAATATGAATAATTTCGATCTTCTTGCATTAAAATCTTGTACTTGCGATATTTAAAAATACCTATATGACTTGATTGAAGAGTGAAAGAAGATATAAACATGCCTTGGTTTGTTTTGACAGAAAACAAACGAATTAACGACGCGGCGCGGCGGAGACGGAGTGCTCTTCACTTTCTTACTTTTTCTCTCTCTTAATTCCTTTAAACGAAGCATGCACCATAATTATTATAATAGCGTAAAAATCGTAAACGTGAATGCATGAACGTTTAAAAATATCATGATTTGTGCTCAGGGCGCTGCCACGACCAAAATCTCACCCCGGGTGTAAAATGACCATTTTACCCCTGGAAACCCAAAAATTTCCGTTTCAACCCTGGACCTCTAAAATTGACCCGAAGCTTACTAAACTCCTTAAAATTTCCCAAAAAATATTTAAAAATATTCCTAGACGTAATTTCGAGCCAAAAATACAACTGAACCGATTCGTTTTAAAAACTTTGATCGGGGTCCCGGTTTTAACCCGAATCGACTCGAAACTCAACCAAATTTTTCCCAACTTTTACCACACCTTATAAACATCTAAAATACCCTAAAACCATTAAAATTAGACCTTAAAACTTTCGAACAAATCCCTAAACGGCTGCTGGAAAAATCCAGCAAGTTACCAACCGTAACCCGAGTGCACCGAATTCACGTTCTAACCTTCCTAGACCAAACCATCGAGGACCAGCCATTATTCGACCTCGCCTAGGCCTCCCTAGGACCTACTGGACTCACTTGAAACGAACCTACAGCCCCATGCAAGCCCTCAACCCTCGCACACTCCAAGACACACAAGGAAGCACCCCTCGGCCACTAGCCCTCACTCGACGCCAACGCTTAGACCACCCCTATGATACGACCAGCTGCTGTTGAGCCCTTCTTGGCCATGCCTCAACCCCCTCAAGGGCTGCACCGTGGTCTGTTTAGGCTCTCCTACAGCTGGAACTCTTCCCACCACCCCGATCAAGCCGCAACGACCAAAATGAAACAAACTCGATCGGATATTCCCACAACTCATGCAACCTTCGACTCCAGCACTATTTTCCTTAACCCATGACAGCAATAAACCTCTTCACAATGACCCTTATCAGCAGAACATGGCAGCCTTTGCACTAAGCAAGAAAAGCGTGAGTTTCATGCACAATAAATCAAGATTCACATCAAACTTTGCTCAAAAACATAAACACCATGTAGATCGATAAATTTATAAAAAAATACATGATTTTTAGCATATTAATGGAGTGAGTGATGAGAAAACGAAAATACAAGCGTGTCTTTGCGTTTATACGCTCGAAACCTAGAAGAACCACGTGAAGGGGAGGCACCGGAGGAGCTAGGGACGACCTTGCTTGCAAGAAAACTAAGGGGCCGAAGCTTGCTTATGGAATGGGAGAAAAAAATGCTGCTGAAAAACGTGGGGAGTGGCAGCTAAAAAGTGGAGTGGGCGGCTGCCAAATGGAGGTGGGAGATTAGGGTCTTAATGATAGGTTTAGATATAATATAATTAGTATAATGGGCGTTTAATTAAAATTAATGATGTTAAGTTGAATTTTAGGCCCATTATGCATAAAATAATCCCATTAAGCCCAAAAAAACACTCAAAAATATTTTGTTTAGGTACATTTTTTGTAAATATTTCACGAGCCCTCAAAAAGTCTCTCGTTTCGTTAAAATTTGCGTACCGATGAAAAATATGCTCTAGCGGGTAAAAATACCCAACAAATCCCATTTATTGAAAAAATACATTTAAAACATCTTATAATAATTAATAAAAATTAATCATGTAATTAAAATAATTTTCTTGAAAATTTCCCCGTCTCCGTTCCTCGTTCGAGCGTGAAATGCGTCTAGAAACACTAATGCGTGAACTTCTAAAATTTCATGAAATAAATCCTATCATGCATGAATTATGCATAAAATGGATAAAAATAATTAAACATAAATTAATGAAAGGAACATGCATTTAATGCTTTAAAAATAATTAAATAAAATACCAAAGAAGTTTAATAACTTGTATGCATGTCAACTTTTTAAAATATATTTACTAACATGCTAAATTACCACTTCTTAAATAAGTCTTTATTAACTTATCTCAATACTCCATCTCCAGTCCGGCCTCACTTATTTTACTGAAAAGATAACAATTAAACTACCGTGTAAAATAAATAAATTTAAAGAAAAGAATTTTAATACTCATACAATAAAAATCATTTTAAATTTAAATACTAGAATTATGCATGGCTTAAATACGTGGTTTAATTTACGGGTTCTACACAAACGAACCACTAAATAACACCTAAATACATCTCATAACATATCTAAATGCAGTAGCACAAGCCCGTCGATGCCCAACGAAGCCTGCAAAAAATAACTTCAAGAACATATCACTAACATAATTTTCAGGAAACGCAATTTGAGCAGTCCCACGAAAATGGTCATAACTCACTCAATTTTTATCCAAATATTTCGAATTTTATATCAAATCGAAAGTATCGAAAAGTTCTACAATTTTTACGTTAAAAGTTTTCTCAGAATCACGACGGAAAAGTCGCAGTTTTAAAAATGATAGCAAAAACGAGTTTTCAAATCTAAAATTATAAAACTGATTCGAACCGTTTTCCGCTCAAACGACGAACGTCACACATATATTTTTACGCAACAACGCAACACATAATATGACATGATCGATGCAGCAAAAGGAAGATTATACGTGCCTTTTGATGATAAACTTTACTGACACGACAATATTGAAGCGGAGAAAGAAGCGAGGCTGATCTGGGACGATGGTGGCTCGATTATCTTTCAATAAAATCTCCAAAAAACTTGCTGGAAAATAGAGGGGAAGGGGGCGGCTGCTTGTTCTCTCAAGAACCCTAAGTTTTCTTTCTTTAAAAATCTGAAAATGAATGTGTAGGTGTGTTGTGTGTTTTAGTGTGTGTAAAAACGTGTAAGTGTGTGTGAGTGTGTGTAACGTGTGTGTGGGTTTTTAATTAGGAGAAATTAGTGCTAAATTAACTAATTAAAATACTAACTAAAGGTTGACACACACTAATTTAATCAAACTCCTCCATTAAAATAATTACACACTAATTTTAAAAGTTCTAAACTCTTAAATTACTAAATACATAAATAAGGCTTTTAAAATACTAAAAACTTAATAAATTATTTAAAATGCCTCATCTTAAACTTAAAATAAAATACCACACTTTAAATTGCTAACAATCATCACCGGTCTTTTCCTCGATCCCGCCTCGAGTAATCGCCTGAACATGAAACTCAAAAAAAACATTTTAACGTGCATCAATTAAACATAAATATTAAAATAATGCAAATTCTTAAATAGTGAACTAAAACCCAAATCAATGAATTAAACATGCATTAAAACCATTTAATAAAATATATAAAGAATTAAATAACTTGCACGCACGTGGTTCAGGTGGATCTCAAATTTTCTGGACGTCACAATCATGTGAGGCCCGGGGCCGAAGAGGGTTTGCACGGACAATGAGCGGCTCCTGGCAGTCTTCTAGGTGGAGGGAACATGAATGAACCGACCCACACGGGAATGAGAGGGATTCCGAGACTGTTCAATGTAATGGACTGTACAGTTGAAGAGGGCTTAAAAGATTTGATTGGTACTACTCATATCACGAAGGTGCATCTTCTTTTCGGTAGCTCATCACACAAGAACTCCAAAGTTAAGCGTGCTTGACTTGGGGAAATTTTGGGACGGGTGACCTCCCTGGAAGTTTTCCAGGGTGCGTGTGAGTGAGGACATAAGCACGTTGGAAAGACCCGTCTTGATACAGTGAGAACAGTCGTCGAATCTGGGGCGTTACAAGTGGTATCAGAGCCGACCTCTCTTAGTACGGTGTGGTTCGGGGACGAACCAAGCGGAAGCTGGTGGGCATTTGAGGCCCGGGGCCGAAGAGGGCGGGGGGTGATCGCCGGTGCCATCAGTTGCACGGACAATGAGCGGTTTGTGGAATTGTCGCAATATTAGCGACGGTTGATATAGCTATTATAGCGACGGGTGTTAGTAAATTGTCGCTAAATTTAATAGGCGACGGTTTTAATAAAATCCGTCGCTATATAGCGATGGTTCAGGAAAAACCATCGCTATAATAGCGAAGGTTTTATTAAAACCGTCGCTACGCCTTTCGTTTTTTTGTAGTGAACCACGCTATGAATGACAGTTGTAAGTTTATCCACTCTCAAATCCAAATCACATTCTAATAACTTGACTACTCTATTCTTCAATTCTAAAGCCATCAATCTGTGTTCCTGAAGTAACAATCAATATCTCATCCAATAATCGGACAACATAAATCTTCAATGGCTTATAAAAAAACATGGTCTGAATCTCTTTCAGCCGATACAAGATCATTTTCTACGAACTTAGGAATCTCTTAATTCGTGTTTAATAGTAATTCTTGAACTTCCTTATCAAACCCATTAAAGTAAACATTGATCAACATCGAACTCAAGGCAGATTCTTGAGGTAGACCCCTGCCTAAACAAATCTTACCCAATTCAATGTGGACTATCTTACATTCAAACAACCTTTTTATCAAATCTAGAAATGCCTTATCTTCAATTTTCTCACCCAGTATAAAAAACAACTTATCAATATGGCCAGAACTAAATAATTCATGATCAAATTTAACAATAAATCACCAACTTGGGTTCACCACCGAATTCTTTAAATACCAAATCGATGTGTGGCGGCCCAAGTTTGCTCGCTTGTCATAGCAAAAGGTAACAAACCTAAAAACTTATGCATAAACCATAAAACTTGTTTGAACTCTCTCCAAAGTAACTCTTTTATTACACATATATCTAAATAGAACATATTTTTAAATGTTAGTTTTCTATATATATATATATGTATATATAAAACATTCAAAACAACACTCTATTTTCCCACTTTTTTCTATTATATTTTTATGGAAAAAAATTTCGACAATAAAAATATAAGCTATAAACTTTACACACATTATTGTAGTTCTTCGCAGTGAAATTTGATGGATCTGACTGCTCTAATGGCATAGTATTTTTGGGAACTTAAAAGCATGAAATATCACTATATCGGTAACTATATCTTTTTCATTATTTATAATATTATATTATTATTTTATATAATATAACAATTTTCAGTCACACCATAAATTCAACATGTGTTTTTCGATTCGATCACCGGTCCGGTTATGAAGGTTATCCGGTTATGAAAACATTGAAGTATACTTTTGTTTCCAACATCAGTCACAGAAAAATTGTGTTTCAACATTTACGGTTGTTCAGATTAAAAATCACGCAGTTTCCACACAGTTACGAAAATTGTGCTTCCCAGATGACTACAGGATATTGTTGCACGTCCCCTCCTCAGGTTCTCATTCAAGAAATATTCGTTATATAAGTATTCTATTCAACGTTTCCTTTCCTGTCGCCATTTATACACGAGTCTTGAAGTGGTACTAACCATTTCATCTTCACGCAGTTTGCGTTTCTTACCCCTTTTCTGCACCAATGATGCATTAAAATGATTACGCTACAGCGAAACAAGGAAAAAATGAAGCGTATAACGTACTCTCTGAAATATTGATACCTTTAACTCTTTCTGCATAGACATATCCGTGTATATTTTCTCTAGATCTTTTAACCGTTTTTTCTAGCCTCTAGCTTTCGATATGAAGAATCTGTCTTCCTGCATGTTGACCGTGTTTCTATACACAATTAAACTAAACTCCTCAACCACAAATTCTAGTCTAACATCCTCGATGTAGAAGAGAAACAAAAGTAATATGAAGGCCTAAAGCCAAGGAGAGACTGAAAAGAAATTTGGAAATCAACCAAAGAAAAACTCATCAAAAGGAAAAGGATTTGTGCACGGCGGACAGATAACCAACCATTTTTTTCGATAAAGTTATGTTCTACAAGAAACAGAAAAGTCATTTTTGGAAAATGCAGCAACGAATGCCAACAAGCAAGAACCTTTAGGGAATATGATAGATAGTAGTTCATGATACAAGAAACGTCAGTTGGGTTTAAATGCTCTAGCACTTGTGCATCAATTCGATTTCTTGAACCAAAGTTCGTCAAGTGGCAAGGATAAATGATGGAGAAAAGTATCATCCCCTAATTCCCATAAAATTTATACAAAGATACACCACTCACAATGACGGGATAGTATTGATCTCTGGGAAGAAATAGAAGCCCAGTAGAAAGTCCAGACAAGACAAAAAGGACACACAGCCATAAATATTTATCATGCGCGCATAAATGGAATTATAATTAACTCACATAGCATGCGATTGATATTCCCAATTGGTATATATTTGTGACCAACAAATCCAAAAAGTTTTTGAAGAGAAAACTCGAAAAATAGCAGGGAATACCAAAGAAGTAGAAATTGAAAACTAAATTCAATAAGAAAAATAAGATATTATGACAAGGAGCCAAATATCAACATATTCAATCAACAAGTGAGGTATTGATAACTTAAAGGGGGTAAAGTATGGGTGGTGAAGAGACAAATGAAAGAGCTGTGAGGACAGTCAGACTAAAGCAAATTATTTCTGATTGTCAAGGAAAATTTGTAGTCCACTTCGTTTTTGCAATAGAGCTTATGGATTGACGGTAATGATATCATTCGGTACTCGGTAGGGATCTTAATTGTGGGGAGGCAAGTAGAAACAGGTTATCAATCTGGCAATCCAATTCGTAGGAGGCAATTGACTAAAAAAAATAGCTTTTAGTACCTCAAAATAACTTTAGGCAAGTCTTTAAAAGCTGATGGGTTCCCTTGTTCTGAAACTTTTTTACGTACTACTCTTGCCTCCTTCCTAGAAAGAGAATCAACAGCCAACCAACATACTTCATGAAACACAAAAATATCTACTAAGCTCAAAATGCTATACTACTGAGCAATATTTGCCCTGCACCATTTTATGCATTAATACTTTGTGTGACCAGTACATTACCACCAAATCACTGTCTTGGATGAAAAACAAATCTGTCATTTGCAGACACACAAGTGTAAACATGGAATTCAAGTGATTCAAACAGAAGTTCCAGAGAATACAGTCTCATTTCCCCTTGGTGTAACGTTCCGAAAACTGAAAAGTCCACGTGAACCACATGATGCAAATTATTAAATTTATTTGGTATTTTATTAAATTCTTTTAAAGCATAAAATGCATGTTTATTTCATTAATTTGTGTTTAATTATTTTTATGCATTTTATACATAATTCATGCATGATAAGATTTAATTCATGAAATTCATGCATTAGGATTTCTAGATGCATTTCACGTTCGAACGAGGATCGGAGACCGGATAATTTTCAGGAAAAACTATTTTATTTCACGATTTTTTTGTAAATTAATTTAAAGCATTTTTAAGTGTATTTTTTGAAAATGGGAAATTTTGGGTATTTTTACCCGCAGAATTTTAATTTTTAACGGTACGCAAATTTTATCGAATCGGGAGACTTTTTAATGGTTCGGCTAATATTTTCAAAATCATTTCAACACGAAATATTTTTGGAGATTGTATTTGGATTTAATGGGCCAACTTTTAAGCTCGTTGGGCTTAAAACTCTTTTAAGGTTTTAATTAAACAATTTAGGGCCCATTAGCCATTTGATTACTATTTAATTAACACTAAACCATTCTTTAACCTAAACCTAACCCTACCTTTCCCCCCACCAGCCGACACCCACTTGTTCATCATTATTCTCCATCGGTTTCACCATTTTCTGCTGAAGGTTCCATCGGCCAAGATCATTTCTTGAAGAAAAAAATATCTCCGGCAATCGCTCTTCGATCCCCTCGCGTCTATAACATCAAGGCACGCATTTGTACCATTTTATTTATGCATCATACACGATATATATATTCTGTTATGTGAGTATTTGTTTTGTGAAACTCTCGATCCAAGTATGTGCATGGTTGGTTTTGGTTTTTGCATGTATCTTTGCATTCCATGCTTTGAAACTCACGTTTTTCTGAATTCGGTGCAAAGGGCTGCGATCCTTGTGTGGTTAAGAGTTTCTGGTGTGTGGAGATGTTTGGCTTGGGATTTAGTTGAGTGGTTGAACGCTGCTAAGGAGTGGTCGAGTAGAGGGATTTCTGGGAGGGAGGCTCGGTTAGTTCATATATGGAGGTCGGGGTGGAGTCGATGGCTTGAAGACCGATCCGAGGTCTGAACCAGGTTACATGGGGTCTGAAACGTGGCTGTGGAAGGTCTGAAGGCTGCTGGTACACCCTGGTATGGTTCAATCACGGGAAGGAGCATGAACCGTGGGTGGCTCATTTTAGTGTGGGGCGATCACGAGTGAAAAGGTTGGTGCATGGGGGTGTTTGCGTGGGCTGTTTGCATCCAGGAGAGAGCTTAGATTAGTCGAGAGGTGATTGGTTGAGGGCTGGTTCGGTGGAGGAGGGTTGGCATGAATTTGCAGAGGTGAGCAAAGGGTAGACGTGGCTTGTGGAGAGAGATTAGTGTCAAATGATGTGCTGGAGTTCCAGCCGTGGGTTTATGATGATGAGGTGATAATTTTAGGATCTTTTTAAAGTTTTTAAGGTGGGTTCAAAAGTTGGAAAAGATTTAGTTGCGTTTCGAGTCGATTCGGATTAAAACCTGGACCTCGGTCCAAGTTTAAAAAAAAAACGAATCGATTAATTTAGAGTATGGGCTCGAGTTTACGTATAAGAACACTTTTAAAAATGTTTTGGGACACTTTAAGGAGTTTGGTAAGATTCAGGTCAATTGTAGAAGTCTAGGGGTGAAACGCTAACTTTCGGGTTTCCAGGGGCAAAATAGTCATTTTGCAACCGGGGTGAGATTTTTTATCCTGGCAGCGTCCTGAGCACAAATCATGATATTTTAAATGTTCATGCATCACGTTTACGATTTTTACGCTATTATAATAATTATGGTGCATCCTTGGTTTAAAGGAATTAAGAGAGAAAAAGTGAGAAAGTGAAGAGCACTCCGTCTCCGCCGTGCCGTGTCGTTATTTCGTTTGTTTTGTGTCAAAACAAACCAAGGCATGTTTATATCTTCTTTCACTCTTCAATCAAGCCACGTAGTTATTTTTAAATATCGCAAGTACATGATTTTAATGCAGGATGATCGAAATTGTTCATATTTAATGATGTTATTTAATTATATCACGAGCAAAATATTCATTTTGAGATTTATGCGATATTGCTTGTGGTCACTTTACTATCCTGGGATTATTATCTCATCCGGTCGCCAGTTACCGGTCAGTTTAGTTCCCGGTCGTCAGTTACTGGTCCGGTCGTCAGTTACCGGTTAGTTTCACCCGATCGCCAGTTATCGGTCAGTTTCCCTCGGTCGTCAGTTACCTGCCCGGTCGCCAGTTACCGGTCAGTTCAGTTCAGGGACCACTTGCGTTGACCATAATCTCACCAAGAAAACTATTACAAGTTATTTTATTACAGGGCTCCAAGTAGCAAACATTTTTACCATGATATTTTCAGTTCAGTTATGCACGTACTATAATTACTATTGAAATGATATTTTACGTTACACCTCATTACAGGATATTTTGACTTGCATGCGACTTTATTATTTATTTACTTGTTATTTACGATATATGCATGCCGAGTCTTTAGACTCACTAGACTTGATTATTGTAGGTAATGATGAGGTCGGGGCCGAGGGCGGTGACCAGTGAGCTAGCTTGGGTCGGCAGTAGTGGAACCCGAGGACCTCATTTTTAGCATTTATTATTTTCCGAACTCAGTTTTTATCTGTTGATGAATTATTTTAAATTGATACTTCGCGAACATTAATTTCTTCCACTGCCATTTTGAACATTAACCTTTATTTATCGGTCTATTTTATGAATGAGGCAATTTAATTATTTAAAAAAGAAAATTCTAATTTTTCCGCAAATTTTCAAGCACGAATTTTGGGCCTTTACAGTTGGTATCAGAGCCTATGTTCTTGTAAAGGGTTGTACTACTACTGACCACGAGAAACTCATGAAGTCACGTCTTCGGTCTGTAAGTTTTACATTTACGCCTTTTATTTAAAGCATGAAATATTTTATCAGCATGTTTTCATGAAATATTTTATGTTCAGATTTTAATTATTCAGTATTTATTTAAATTTAAAGAAATAATGTAATTATGCATGTTGGTTATGTTTGGAATTGGAAATATCTAAGAATCCAAATATTGGGCTTTAGGAGAAGTTGAAATTGATTTGACTATATTAATTTTTGGTCAACAGTACCGATGTCCTCCTTATGGGTCATAAGTTAATCTTGAAAATTATGAATGCCTTTGGGACTTGGAGAATTTCTAAGAAATTATTGATGGTTGTTGGTTGCTAGTCGAGTGAATTTTTGAGGATTTCATATAAGCAATAGCGATTCGAAGACTACGACAATCGTTAAGATTATAAATGAACAATTTGAGAATTTTAAGTATCTATAAAAATGTAAGATTAATTATGAGAATTTATTTAGGATGCATGCTCTATCTAGTTGGATTTAAGGATTGAATTGCATTAATTAAGAATTTTAAGGACTCGATTGTGATAACTAATAATTTGAGGACCTAAGTACAAAACAAAAAAATTCTAAGGGACTATTTTCGAATTTACCAAATTTTGGGATTTAATTTTTGAGTTTGAGAATTTAAAAGTTTAATGAGGGAAATATGGAAAATTTTATGGGGACAATAATGCAAATTTCGAAGAGTTGTAGGGCCAAAATGTAAATTTGGAGAACTGTAAGGGCCAGATTGCAATTTTCAAAATTTTTAAGGAGTAAATGCGAACTTTTGAGGAACACTTGGGATTTTAAGAAATGTAAGACGTGTTATGGGAATTAATTTTGGGTTTAATAAACTTAAGGCTATTGAACCTTATGATACGGGAAATCTATAAAATGAAATTGGGAATACTGAGGACTCACGGGTAATTGTGGAATTTCGAGATTTAGGGAAAAATTGGATGATGTTCGAGGAAAGTAAGAATTAATTTTAAAATTTTAAGAAATTTGAGAACTTATTTAGTAGTAAGTGGGAATTGAAGGTTTAGAGGATATGACTTTTCGGTTATTTAGTCTTGAAGGAAATATAGAATATTTAGATATTTGGGTTATAATTTTATAATGAATGGTAACCAAGGACATTGTAGGATTAATCAATCTTAGGCGTGAAAATTTAAGCGTTAGAGAAATAATGTTGTAACAAATTAAGAATTTAAAGTGACGACAATTTAAGGTAAGTGATTAGTTAGTTGAGTTATAAGAGTAGATATTGAGTTAACAAAATTTTGAGAAATTAAGTTCGACGTATCATAAGTTTTAATCGTGATCTTAAGAGTTAAAATTATATCTTTGTTGGGGTTAAATCTTTCAGAAAGTCGGGTATGATGGATAGGTAGGTTACTTGATAGACGCATATAAGAATTGAGGTAGACACCTTACCTTGAGGAATTTTTGTAAGTCATTAAGAAATTTGGGAATAAGGGATTATGTGTGTTGGAATTAGGTTATCTTAGACTACTTGGATTGTGTAAGTTTGAATTTCAAATTTATGGGATATTTTTTTCATACGGAAATTTCGGGTGAATTTAAAACAAAAGGAAATTAGTTGTGTTCAACATAAGTTATCAATGAATGAATGTTAAGATTTTTATCGAGTAAGAAATCTAAAAGCTTGTTATGGGGATTCTAGAACTCTATGGGTTATAAGTGAAGTTGATTTATTAAAGTTAGTCTAATGCTACCATGAGATAACTTATTAAGTTTTATACGCTAATATTTAATTAAGCAATGATGATACTTAAGAATGCGACATTTGTTCAATGAGGAAAATCCCGAGTCTTAGGCCTCGACTATATTGTAACTGGAAAGAGAATAGTTTAAGAATGTATTTGATACTAGAATGGTTTTATTATTAAGGTAGAAGATCGAGATTGTATATTTTGGGTTTTATGGATTATCAGTACTCGAATTTAAGATTTTCAATAATTTAATATTTGGGGTGTACTTGTAAATAATTAAGTTATGTAAGTTTGGTGCCGTAAGATAAATATTCGATTCAAGTATCTTAGGCTAATTTTGTTATGGGGTTGAGATAAAGTTTAAATTTTAACTGTATCACCGAGGATAGAAGTCGGTCAGTAAATTTTGAGGCTAAGGTTTCCTAAGTTGAACTGTCTAAATACCAGTGTAATAGGACGATGGACATTATGGGTGTTGTATAAGAAAAGTAAAGTGCGATAAGTTGGGATATCCATTTCTAGTATGAGAAATTTCGAGAAAGTCAGAAATTCGAGGACATAGTAAAATAAAACTAAGTCACCATAAGTCGTTTAAAGTTGCAATTCGCAATCAAGGATTCAATAGGCAATATAATTAGGATTGAGGAGACATATTGTAGAACCCGTAAATTGGACTGCGTATAAGCCATGCATAATTCTAGTATTTAAAATTAAAATGATTTTTATTGTATGAGTATTTAAATTATTTTCTTTAAATTTATTTATTTTGCGCAGTAGTTTAATTGTTGTCTTTTCAGTTAAATAGGTGAGGTCGGACTAGAGATGGAGTATTGAGATAAGTTAATAAAGACTTATTTTATTTAAGAAGTGGTAATTTAGAATGTTAGTAGATATAATTTAAAAAGTTGGCATGCGTGCAAGTTATTAAACTTCTTTGGTATTTTATTTAATTGTTTTAAAGCATTAAATGCATGTTTATTTCATTAATTTATGTTTAATTACTTTTATACATTTTAGGCATAATTCATGCTTGATAAGATTAAATTAATGAAATTTTTAAAGTTCACGCATTAGAGTTTCTAGGTGCATTTCACGACCGAACGAGGAACAGAGACCGGAGAATTTTTAGGAAAATTATTTTATTACAGGATTAATTTTTATTAATTAATAAAAGGTGTTTTTAAGGGTATTTTTCAAAAATGAGAATTTTTGGGTATTTTTACCCGCAAGATTTTTATTTTTATCGGTACGTAAATTTTATCAAATCGGGGGACTTTTAAAGGGTTTGGGTAATATTTTCAAAATATTTTCAACTCGATATATTTTCGGGAGTGGATTTGGGCTTAATGGGCCTACTTTTGAGTCTATAGGGCTTAGTTATCTTTTAATCTTTAATTAAACAAGTTAGGCCCATTAACTAATAATCTATCTATATAATTAGACCCCTAATCACCCATTTAACCCTAAACCTAGTCTTCTACTCCCCAACCAGCCGACACCCTCTCAGAATTCATTATTCCCATCGGTTTCATTATTCTCAACAAGAGGCCCTACCGGTTTTGGCTTATCCTTGTTCTTCAATCATCTATAAGGCAAGCATTTTACCTTCATTTCTGCATCATTCACGTGTATTTATGCTTTTATGTGTGTACATATACGTATAATGTTGTTCGGAAATATCGGATCAAACCTACAGGGTTGTTTTGTTTGGTTTCTGCATGTAATCTTTCCTAGCATCTCACGCTTTATTTCTTTGTGAAAGGGGGCTGCTGATGAGGGTCTCGAGGGACTGCAGAGGTAGTGAAGAAGGGTTGGTTAGGCTAGAACCAAAGCTTACACGATTGGAGAGGGACGCTCGGTGGATCGGTAGATGGGCGTGGTTTAAAGTGGATCGGGAGTTCGGGTTGCCTGGGGGCACGAGGGTCTGTTCAAAGCCATGGTTCAGCCCCTGGTGGGTATGAGCCGTGACCTAGAACG
Source organism: Primulina eburnea (assembly GCF_022965805.1). Taxonomy (NCBI): domain Eukaryota; kingdom Viridiplantae; phylum Streptophyta; class Magnoliopsida; order Lamiales; family Gesneriaceae; genus Primulina; species Primulina eburnea. The sequence goes on from NC_133110.1 coordinate 12,661,402, forward strand.
AGCCCCACGCCGCTGGCCTTGTGATAGAACCGTAGGATCGGGTTGAGAGGTGGGACGCGAGAGTAGTGCTTCGAGTCTTAGCGAGAGAGTGTGGTGCGCGTAGGCTGCATGGGGCTGTGGCTTGGTTCAGGGGCACTACTTAGGATCTGATCGAGCTCCGTAATAGGTGGGAGCATGGCTGGAAAAAAATTGGTTAAGCGTGAGGTGTGAGCTGTTCAGAGTTAATTGTGCATGAAGTGGTGTAAAAGGATAGGACCGAAATTTTTTTGCCAAGTTCTGAAATTTTCAGTAGTGAATTTTGGGGGGGGGGGGGGGGGGGGTCCAATGTCATTATTTTAGGACTTTTAATGGATGTGTTTCGGGTCGATACGGATTAAAACCGGGACTCCGGTCCAAGTTTTAAAACGAGTCGGTTAAGTTTGAGTTTGATCTCGAGTTTACGTCTAGGAGTACTATTGAAAATGTTTTGGGATATTTTAAGGAGTTTTGTAAGCTTCAGGTCAATTTTAGAGGTCCAGGGTTGAAACGATAATTTTTGGATTTTCAGGGGCAAAATGGTCATTTTGCACCCGGGGTGAGATTTTAGTCTTAGCAGTGCCCTGAGCACAAATCATAATATTTTTAAATGTTCATGCATCACGTTTACGATTTTTTTACGCTATTATAATAATTATGGTGCATGCTTAATTTAAAGGAATTAAGTGAGAAAGTGAAGAGCACTCCGTCTCCGCCGCGCCACGTCGTTATTTCGTTTGTTTTCGGTCAAAACAAACCAAGGCATGTTTATATCTTCTTTCACTCTTCAATCAAGCCATATAGATATTTTTAAATATCGCAAGTACATGATTTTAATGTAAGAAAATCGAAATTGTTCATGTTTAATTATTTTGGTAAATTATATTACGTGCAAAAATATTCAAATTTTGAGATTTATGCGATATTGCTTGTTGTCACTTTACTATCATGATTAAATCCGGTCGTCAGTTACCGGTCCGGTCGTCATTTAGCGGTTATGAGAGCATTACTAAGTCCTGTCGCCAGTTACAGGCCCGGTCGCCAGTTACCGATCAGTTCAGTTGTTTCATCCAGTACTGTGGCAGTGGTCTGATCAGACGTACATTACTAAGTCATGTCGCCAGTTACAGGCCCGGTCGCCAGTTACAGTCAGTTCAGTTCAGGGACCACATGCGTAGACCATAATCTCACCAGAAAATTATTACAAGTTATTTCATGACAGGGCTCCAAGGAGCAAACATTTTCACTATGATTTTCAGTTCAGTTATGCACGTATTATAATTGCTCATGACAATTTATTCTCACATTATGCCTCATGACATGATATTTTTTATCTCATGCAAATTTTACTATATTATTTACTCGTTATTTACGATATATGCATGCTGAGTCTTTAGACTCACTAGACTTGATTGTTGTAGGTACTGATGATGTATGGACCGAGGACGGGGACCAGCGAGTTAGCTTGGGTTGGCAGTAGTGGAACCCAAGGACCTCATTTTTCAGCATTTATTATTTTTAATTCAAACCAAGTCTTTTATGTTGCTGAATTATTTTTAAGTCATTATTTTACAAACATTAGATTTCTTCCACTGCTATTTTGAATATCAAACATTTTTTATCAGTTTAACTTATGATTGAGACATTTTAATTATTTAAAAAAAAGAAAATTTTAATTTTTCCACAAATTTTCAAACATGAATTTCCGAGCCTTTACAGTTGGTATGAGAGCATATGTTCTTGTAAAGGGTTGTACTACTACTGACCTCGAGAAGCTCACGAAGTCACGTCTTCGGTCTGTAAGTTTTACTTTTACGCATTTCGTTTACAGGATGAAATATTTTAACAGCATGTTTCCATGAAATGTTTTATGTCAAAATTATGATTATGCAGTATTTATTTAAATTTAAAAGAAATAAGGGAATTATGCATGTTGGTTACGTATGGGTTATATGTATGGAACGGTATGCCTTCTAGATGCATTCTTGAGCGCGTGAGAGATGATGAGCCTCGCCAGGAGGACGGTGAGCATCAGAGGCAGGAGGAAAATGCACCTCCACCCCCACCGGACATGAATAAGAATTTCACTATTGGGCATTAGGAGAGGTCGTAAATTATTTGACTATATTAATTTTTGGGTTAGTAGTACTGATGTTCTACTTATGGGCCATAAGTTAAACTTAAAATTATGAATGTTTTCGGGACTTGTAGAATTTGTAAAAAAAAATTAATGATGGTTCGTGGTTGCTGGTTGAATTAAATTTTTGAGGATCCCATGTAAAGATTAATAATTCGAAGACTACGACGAGATTTGGAAGTATAAAACATAGAATTTATTTAGGATACGTGCTCTACCTAGTTAGATTTAAGGATGGAATTGCATGAATTGAGAATTTTAGGGACCTAATTGTAATAACTAATAATTTGAGGACCTAAGTGCAAAACAAAAAATTCTAAGGGACTATTTTTGAATTTACCAAATTTTGGGATTTAAATTTTGAGTTCAAGAATTTAAAAGTTTAATGAGGTAAAGATGGAAAATTTTATGGGGACAATGATGCAAATTTCGAAGAGTTGTAGGGCCAAAATGTAAATTTGGAGAACTGTAAGGGTCAGATTGCAAGTTTCAAAATTTTAAGGATTAAATGCGAACTTTTGAGGAATTGGAATTTTAAGTATTTATAGGAATGTAAGACGTGTTATGGGAATTAATTTTGGGTTTAATAAACTTAAGGCTATTGAACCTTATGATGCGGGAAATCTATAAAAATGAAATTGGGAATACTGAGAACTAATGGGTAATTGTGGAATTTCGAGATTTAGGAAAAAATTGGATGATATTCGAGGAAAGTAAGAATTAATTCTACAATTTTAAGAAACATGAGAACTTATTTAGTAGTAAGTGAGAATTGAACGGTTTAAATGATAGGAATTTTCGGTTATTTATGCTCGAAGAAAATGTAGAATATTTAGATATTTGGGTTATAATGTTATAATGAATGGTAACCAAGGACATCGTAGGATGAATCAATCTTAGGCGTGAAAATTTAAGCGTTAGTAAAATTATGTTGTGGAAAATTAAGAATTTACAGGGACGACGATTTAAGGAAAATTTGATCGGTTAGTTAAGTTATAAGGATAAACGTTGAGTTAGTAAATTTTTGAGAACATAAGTTTGATGTGTCACAAGTTTTAGTCATGATCTTAACAGTTAAGATTATACCTTGTGAGAATTTAAATTTTTTAGGAAAGTTGGGTACGATGATGGTTAGTTTAATTGGTAGACGCACGTAAGAGGTGAAGTAGACACCTTGTCTTGAGAAATTTTGGAAGTCATTAACAAACTTGAGACTAAACGGATATGTGTATTGGAATTATTTTATTCAAAGCTATTTGGATTAGGTAAGTTTGAATTTCAAATTCTTGGGATATTTGTTCATACGGAAATTTTGGGTAAAATAAAAACAAAAGGGAATTAGTTGTGTTCAATATAAGTTATCAATTGATGAATATTAATATTTTTTTTATCAAGTAAGAAATTTAAAAGCTTGATATGGGGATTCTAGAATTTATGGGTTATAAGTGAAGTTGATTTATTAGAACTAGCCCATCATTATCATAGGAGAACTTATTAAACTTTATAAGCTAGTATTAATTAAGCATTTAGGACACATAAGAATGCGACACTTGTTCCAATGAGAAAGTCCAGAGTTCTAGGACTCAACTATATTGTAATTGGAAAGAGAATAGTTTGAGCAGGTAATTGATGCTAGAAGTGTTATTATTAAGGTAATAGGTCGATGTTGTATAATTGAGCTCTTATGGATTAACGTTATTCGAGGTTTAAGATTTACAACCATTTCACATCCGGGATGCACTTGTAAATAATAAATTACGTAAGTTTGGTGTCGTAATATAAATATTCGATTCAAAGATTCTAGGCTAATACTACTCTGAGGATGAAATAAGGTTTAACCTTTAAGCATCCTACTGAGAATAGAAGTCGATCAGTAAATTTTGGTACAAAGTTTTCTTAATTCGAACTGCATAAATGATATTATAATAGGTCGATGAATATTACGAGTATAGTATAAGAAAAGTAAGGTGCGATAAGTTTGGACATCCATTTCTAGAAGGAGGAATGGCGAGATAAGTCAAAATTCGAGGTTATTGAAAAATAGAACTAGGTCACCATGGATCGTTTTAAGTCGCGATCCGCAAACGAGAATTTTGGTAGGCAAATTTAATTTGGATTGGGGAGACGTAAGGACGAGTTAACACTTATTTTATCAGAGTAGCGCAACAGAAGCGTGGATTATTGGGATACTAGAATTAAGAGTCTAAACTTTTGTTTATCGAGGATAAGCGAATTTCGAGGACGAAATTTCTTTTAAGGGGGAAAGGATTGTAGAACCCGTAAATTTGACAGCGTATAAGCCAAGCATAATTCTAGTATTTAAAATTAAAATGATTTTTATTGTATGAGTATTTAAATTCTTTTCTTTAAATTTATTTATTTTGCGCAGTAGTTTAATTGTTGGCTTTTCAGTTAAATAAGTGAGGTCGGACTGGAGATGGAGTATTGAGATAAGTTAATAAAGACTTATTTTATTTAAGAAGTGGTAATTTAGCATGTTAGTAGATATAATTTAAAAAGTTGGCATGCGTGCAAGTTATTAAACTTCTTTGGTATTTTATTTAATTGTTTTAAAGCATTAAACGCATGTTTATTTCATTAATTTATGTTTAATTACATTTATGCATTTTAGGCATAATTCATGCTTGATAAGATTTAATTCATGAAATTTTAAAAGTTCACGCATTAGAGTTTCTAGGTGCATTTCACGACCGAAAGAGGAACAGAGACCGGAGAATTTTGGTACGTAAATTTTATCAAATCGGGGGACTTTTAAAGGGTTCGGCTAATATTTTCAAAATCTTTTCAACTCGATATATTTTCGGGAGTGTATTTGGGCTTAATGGGCCTACTTTTGAGTCTATAGGGCTTAGTTATCTTTTAATCTTTAATTAAACAAGTTAGGCCCATTAACTAATAATCTATCTATATAATTAGACCCCTAATCACCCATTTAACCCTAAACCTAGTCTTCTACTCCCCAACCAGCCGACACCCTCTCAGAATTCATTATTCCCATCGGTTTCATTATTCTCAACAAGAGGCCCTACCGATTTTGGCTTATCCTTGTTCTTCAATCATCTATAAGGCAAGAATTTTACCTTCATTTCTGCATCATTAACGTGTATTTATGCTGTTATGTGTGTACATATACGTATACTGTTGTTCAGAAATATCGGATCAAACCTACAGGGTTGTTTTGTTTGGTTTCTGCATGTAATCTTTCCTAGCATCTCACGCTTTATTTCTTTGTGAAAAGGGGGCTGCTGATGAGGGTCTCGAGGGACTGCAGAGGTAGTGAAGAAGGGTTGGTTAGCTAGAACCAAAGCTTACACGATTGGAGAGGGACGCTCGGTGGATCGGTAGATGGGTGTGGTTTAAAGTGGATCGGGAGTTCGGGTTGCCTGGGGGCACGAGGGTCTGTTCAAAGCCATGGTTCAGCCCCTGGTGGGTCTGAGCCGTGACCTAGAACGAGCCCCACGCCGTTGGCCTTGTGATAGAACCGTAGGATTGGGTTGAGAGGTGGGACGCGAGAGTAGTGCTTCGAGTCTTAGCGAGAGAGTGTGGTGCGTAGGATGCTTGGGGCTGTGGCTTGGTTCAGGGGCACTCCTTAGGATCTGATCGAGCTCCGTAATAAGTTGGAGCATGGCTGGAAAAAAATTGGTTAAGCGTGAGGTGTGCGCTGTTAAGAGTTAATTGTACATGAAGTGGTGTAAAAGGATCGGACCGAAATTTTTTTGCCAAGTTCTGAAATTTTCAATAGTGAATTTGGGGGGGGGGGGGGGTCCAATGTCATTATTTTAGGACTTTTAAGTATTTCTAAATATTGTAGAAATTTGGGAAAATTTTGGATGTGTTTCGGGTCGATTCAGATTAAAACCGGGACTCCGGTCCATGTTTTAAAACGAGTCGGTTAAGTTTGAGTTTGAGCTCGAGTTCACGTCTAAGAGTACTATTAAAAATGTTTTTGGGATATTTTAAGGAGTTAAGTAAGCTTCGGGTCAATTTTAGAGGTCCAGAGTTGAAACGATAATTTTTAGATTTTCAGGGGCAAAATGGTCATTTTGCACCCGGGTGAGATTTTAGTCTTAGCAGCGCCCTGAGCACAAATCATAATATTTTTAAATGTCATGCATCACGTTTACGATTTTTTTACGCTATTATAATTATTATGGTGCATGCTTAATTTAAAGGAATTAGCTGAGAAAGTGAAGAGCACTCCGTCTCCGCCGCGCCACGTCGTTATTTCGTTTGTTTTCGGTCAAAACAAACCAAGGCATGTTTATATCTTCTTTCACTCTTCAATCAAGCCATATAGATATTTTTAAACATCGCAAGTACATGATTTTAATGCAAGAAAATCGAAATTGTTCATATTTAATTATGTTGGTTAATTATATTACGTGAAAAAATATTCAAAATTTGAGATTTATGGGATATTGCTTGTGGTCACTTTACTATCATGATTAAATCCTTTCGCCAGTTACCGATCCGGTTGTCAGTTCCTGGTTATGAGAGCATTACTAAGTCTTGTCGCCAGTTACAGGCCCGGTCGCCAGTTACCGGTCAGTTCAATTGTTCACCCAGTACTGTGGCAGTGGTCTGATCAGACGTACATTACTAAGTCCTGTCGCCAGTTATAGGCCCGGTCGCCAGTTACCGGTCAGTTCAGTTCAGGGACCACATGCGTAGACCATAATCTCACCAGAAAATTATTACAAGTTATTTCATGACAAGGCTCCAAGGAGCAAACATTTTCACTATGATTTACAGTTCAGTTATGCACGTATTATAATTGCTCATGACAAGTTATTCTCACATTATGCCTCATGACATGATATTTTTATCTCATGCAAATTTTACTATATTATTTACTCGTTATTTACGATATATGCATGCTGAGTCTTTAGACTCACTAGACTTGATTGTTGTAGGTACTGATGATGTATGGACCGAGGGCGGGGACCAGTGATTTAGCTTGGGTCGGCAGTAGTGGAACCCGAGGGCCTCATTTTTCAGCATTTATTATTTTTAATTCAAACCAAGTCTTTTATGTTGCTGAATTATTTTTAAGTCATTATTTTACAAACCTTAGATTTCTTCCGCTGCTATTTTGAATATCAAACATTTTTATCAGTTTAACTTATGATTGAGACGTTTTAATTATTTTAAAAAAAGAAAATTTTATTTTTCCACAAATTTTCAAACATGAATTTCCGGGCCTTTACACATAAGGACGGAATTTCGGGTACGAAATTCAATTTAAGGCCTTTCAAACATGATTGATTATAAAGGATAAGCGAATTTCGGGGACAAAATTCAATCTAAGGGGGGAAGATTGTAACGTCTCGAAAACCGAAAAGTCCATGTGAACCACATGATGCAAATTATTAAATTTATTTGGTATTTTATTAAATTCTTTTAAAGCATAAAATGCATGTTTATTTCATTAATTTGTATTTAATTATTTTATGCATTTTATACATAATTCATGCATGATAAGATTTAATTCATGAAATTCATGCATTAGGATTTCTAGATGCATTTCACGTTCGAACGATGATCGGAAATCGGAGAATTTTCAGGAAAAACTATTTTATTTCACGATTTATTTTTGTAAATTAATTTAAAGCATTTTTAAGTGTATTGTTCGAAAATGGGAAATTTGGGTATTTTTACTCGCATAATTTTAATTTTTAACGATACGCAAATTTTATCGAATCAGGAGACTTTTTAATGGTTCGGCTAATATTTTCAAAATCATTTCAACACGAAATATTTTTCGAGATTGTATTTGTATATAATGGGCCAAATTTTAAGCTCGTTGGGCTTAAAACTCTTTTAAGCTTTTAATTAAACAATTTAGGGCCCATTAGCCATTTGACTACTATTTAATTAACAATAAACCATTCTTTAACCTAAACCTAACCCTACATTTCCCCCCACAAGCCAACACCCACTTGTTCATCATTATTCTCCATCGGTTTCACCATTTTCTGCTGAAGGTTCCATCGGCCAAGATCATTTCTTGAAGAAAAAAATATCTCCGGCAATCGTTCTTCGATCCCCTCGCGTATATAACATCAAGGCACGCATTTGTACCATTTTATTTATGCATCATACACGATAGATACATTCTGTTATGTGAGTATGGTTGGTTTTGGTTTTTGCATGTATCTTTGCATTCCATACTTTGAAACTCACGTTTTTCTGAATTCGGTGCAAAGGGCTGCGATCCTTGTGTGGTTAAGAGTTTCTGGTGTGTCGAGATGTTTGGATTGGGGTTTAGTTGAGTGGTTTAATGCTGCTAAGAAGTGGTCGAGTAGAGGGATTTCTGGGAGGGAGGCTCGGTTAGTGCATATATGGAGGTAGTGGTGGAGTCGATGGCTTGAAGACCGATCCGAGGTCTGAACCAGGTTACATGGGGTCTGAACCGTGGCTGTGGGAAGGTCTGAAGGCTTCTGGTACACCCTGGTATGGTTCAATCACGGGAAGGAGCATAAACCGTGGGTGGCTCATTTTAGTGTGGGGCGATCATGAGTGAAAGGGTTGGTACATGGGGGTGTTTGCGTGGGTTGTTTGCGTCCAGGAGAGATCTTAGATTAGTCGAGAGGTGATTGGTTGAGGGCTGGTTCGGTGGAGGAGGGTTGGCATGAATTTGGAGAGGTGAGCAAAGGGTAGACGTGGCTTGTGGATAGAGATTAGTGTCAAATGATGTGCTGGAGTTCCAGCCGTGGGTTTATGAGGATGAGGTGATAATTTTAGGATCTTTTTAAAGTTTTTAAGGTGGGTTAAAAAGTTGGAAAAGATTTAGTTGCGTTTCGAGTCGATTCGGATTAAAACCTGGACCCCGTCCAAGTTAAAAAAAAAACGAATCGATTAAGTTATAGTATGGGCTCGGGTTTACGTATAAGAACACTTTTAAAAATGTTTTGGGACATTTTAAGGAGTTTGGTAAGATTCGGGTCAATTGTAGAAGTCTAGTGGTGAAACGCTAATTTTCGGGTTTCCAGGGGCAAAATAGTCATTTTACAACCGGGGTGAGATTTTTGGTCCTGGAAGCCTCCTGAGCACAAATCATGATATTTTAAATGTTCATGCATCACGTTTACGATTTTTACGCTATTATAATAATTACGGTGCATGCTTGGTTTAAAAGAATTAAGAGAGAAAAAGTGAGAAAGTGAAGAGCACTCCGTCTCCGCCGTGCCGTGTCGTTATTTCGTTTGTTTTCTGTCAAAACAAACCAAGGCATGTTTATATCTTCTTTCACTCTTCAATCAAGCCATATAGGTATTTTTAAATATCGCAAGTACATGATTTTAATGCAAGAAGATCGAAATTGTTCATATTTAATGATGTTATTTAATTATATCACGAGCAAAATATTCATTTTGAGATTTATGCGATATTGCTTGTTGTCACTTTACTATCCTGGGATTATTATTTCATCCGGTCGCCAGTTACCGGTCAGTTCAGTTCTCGGTCGTCAGTTACCGGTCCGGTCGTCTGTTACCGGTCAGTTTCACCCGGTCGCCAGTTACCGGTCAGTTTCCCCCGTTCGTCAGTTACCGGCCCAGTCGCAAGTTATCGGTCAGTTCAGTTCAGGAACCACTTGCGTAGACCATAATCTCACCAAGAAAACTATTACAAGTTATTTTATTACAGGGCTCCAAGGAGCAAACATTTTTACCATGATATTTTCAGTTCAGTTATGCACGTACTATAATTACTATTGAAATGATATTTTACGTTACACCTCATTACAGGATATTTTCACTTGCATGCGACTTTATTATTTATTTACTTGTTATTTACTATATATGCATGCTGAGTCTTTAGACTCACTAGACTTGATTGTTGTAGGTACTGATGAGGTCGGGGCCGAGGGCGGGGACCAGTGAGCTAGCTTGGGTCGGCAGTAGTGGAACCTGAGGACCTCATTTTTAGCATTTATTATTTCCGAACTCAGTTTTTTATATGTTGATGAATTATTTTAAATTGATACTTTGCAAACATTAATTTCTTCCGCATGCCATTTTGAACATTAACCTTTATTTATCGGTCTATTTTATGAATGAGGCAATTTAATTATTTTAAAAAGAAAATTCTAATTTTTCCGCAAATTTTCAAGCACGAATTTCGGGCCTTTACACTTGGTCATTGAACTTTTGAAATTGGCCTTCAGATAGTTTTATCTTAATTACCTAGATTACATATTAGACGTTCTTTCTAAAGCAGAAGGGAATCAAATGACTTTGAAGAAATAAATTAATTGAGCTATCCGAAGCGACCATATCTAATAATGAGAAAATAATAAACTTTGGTGGTGACATAACTGTTATAACATGAAATTGACTACTCTAAAAAATGGGTATGAAAACTATCAAGAATCAGCAGAAAAAGGGCTTGACCACATTCAACAGCTAATATTCAAATTACACTCAAATAAATATCCTCAAAAGAGAACAGATAACCTCATAAAAATAAAATTTTCCAACTTACTCAGGTTTATGGACTCCGCCAACAATTTTTGTTTTAACCATCTTGAAGTAAAATTCATCTGGGTTCCTCAATGCTGCTTTTTCCTTAAGTTTCTGTTATAAACACGCAGAAGCGACTTACCATAAAATAAGAACTTGCCAAATTTCGTTCATAAAATGCAAACTAAACCAACAAGACGCAGGGTAGTAGAAATTACCAGTAAAGTCTGCTCCTTCTGGTGATAGGCTCGTGCACGAATGACATGATCTTTATGTTTTTCATGCAGCCCAAATTTCCTTCTTAAATGGCTGATACACACAATAAATCATCAATTGAGTGAACCAGAAATATACGTCAAAATATTTCAAAACGAGCAATCAAGAAATTAATGGCCCCAAAAAATAATCACACTTACGGCTGAGCGCGCTCCTTGTGAGCTTTTCTTGGAATAGCATTCCTTAAAGACGACATCTTTATGCTAGCAAAAAAAAATTCACAGAACTTTAAAATCAATTTACGCACTTCAGAAAGGCAAAAACCACTACAGAAAACATAAAGGGCTAACAAAAATCTTGAGTTGAAATAATTTAACCATGAAACAGCGAAGATTATCGGTACAGAAAAAAAAAACAACGGATTTCTTTCGTATTTACACCAAATTCAAAATTATTATTAAGCACAGAAGACTCGCCTGTGGAAAGCAGTGAAGGTTTAGGGTTTAAAGGAGACACCAATGCAGAGAATCTTGATTTGATGAAAAGTATTTATATTGTGGCAAAAAAATTCTTGTAAATTAACTAAAATTCAATCATGCAAATTGGCTTCCGGATTGAGTGTAAAAACTTATGTGAGACGATATCACGAATCGTATTTTGTGAGATGGATCTCTTATTTGGATCTTCAATGAAAAATATTACTTTTTATGCTAAGATTATTATTTTTTATTGTTAATATCGATAGGATTGACCCGTCTCACAGATAAAAATTCGTGAGACCGTCTCAAAAGAGACCTACTCCTGATTGAGTATACAAATACACACACAACACACAAAATTATGATATCACAGAAATAAAAAAAAAACAAAATCTTGATATTATATTAAAAAATTTAGAAATAATTTTTATATGATTTTCTTATAATTAACTAGAATAATTACTTAAATTTGATAGTATTTTATTATTTCAAATTTATGAAATTGTTAGAGATGAAATCATATTTTAAAAGATTAATTTGGTTTATAAACATAAAGAAATATTTATTAGCATATGATAATTATAGACGAATCACAAATTTTATAAAAATAGGCTTTGGCGATATTTTTTATTAAACAAAATAAAATATTTTATCATTTGTTTGAGCTAATTTTTGTTACATAAAAATTAGATAATGACATTAAATTTAATTACTTCAGGTCTCTTAATGTTTAACAATACTAATATCATTGTGCATGCAATTATTTGATTATAGTTTAATTTTTAGATTAAACTATGAAGATTGATATTGAAAATATTAATGATTCTTTTGTTATAGTTTGGAATTATTATTTAGATAATGAAAAGGGTAAGGCGACGGTTTCGCGATCCGTCACCGGAGGCTGCGTCGCATTCTAGAAGCGACGGTTTTTCAACGCTCGTCGCTTATAGCGACGGTTCTTTGGAAGAAGACCGTCGCTATTTTTGCGACGGTTTTAAGAAACCGTTGTAATATTAAGCAATGGTTTATACAAAACCGTCGTTAATATTAGCGACGGTTTTAAAAACCCGTCGCTATATTCTATATTTAGCTTGAACCGTCGCTATATAGCGACGGTTTATGAAAACCGTTGCTTATCAAATTAAGCGAAGATTTATTTAAACTGTCGCTCTATAGCGACTGTTTTGATAAAACCCGTCGTCTTTAAAATTAAGCGACAGTTGATTGAAAACGGTCGCTAACATAGAGACGGTAGAATACAAGACCGTAGTACATGGGCGATGGTTTGTGGAATCCGTCGCTATATTTAGCTTGAACCGTCGCTTTATGAAAACTGTTGCTTATCAAATTAAGCGACGATTTATATAAACTGTCGCTCTATATTGACTATTTGGATAAAACCCGTCGTCTTTAAAATTAAGCGACGGATGATTGAAAACGGTCGCTAACATAGCGACGGTAGAATACAAGACCGTCGCACATGGGCGACGGTTTGTGGAGTTTTCGTAATATTAGCGACGGTTGACGAAAAACCGTCGCTAATATAGCGACGGTTTTAATAAACCCGTCGGTATTATAGCGACGGGTGTTAGTAAATTGTCGCTAAATTTAATAGGCGACGGTTTTAATAAAAAGCGTCGCTATATAGCGACGGTTTTTCAGCGACGGTTTTAATAAAACCGTCGCTACACCTTCCGTTTTTTGTAGTGAACCGCGCTATGAATGACAGTTGTAAGTTTATCCACTCTCAAATCCAAATCACATTCTAATAACTTAACTACTCTAGTCTTCAATTCTAAAGCCATCAATCTTTGTTCCTGAAGTAACAATCAATATCTCATCCAATAATCGGACAACATAAATCTTCAATGGCTTATAAAAAAACATGGTCTGAATCTCTTTCAGCCGATACAAGATCATTTTCCACGAACTTAGGAATCTCTTTATTGGTGTTTAATAGTAATTCTTGAACTTCCTTATCAAACCCATTAAAGTAAACATTGATCAACATCGAACTCAAGGCAGATTCTTGAGGCAGACCCCTGCCTAAACAAACCCCACCCAATTCAATGTTGACTATCTTACATTCAAATTTCAAACAACCTTTTTATCAAATCTAGAAATGCCTTATCTTCAATTTTCTCACCCAGTATCAAAAACAACTTATCAATATTGCCAGAACTAAATAATTCACGATCAAATTTAACAATAAATCACCAACTTGGGTTCACCACCGAATTCTTTAAATACCAAATCGATGTGTGGCGGCCCAAGTTTGCTCGTTTGTCATAGCAAAAGGTAGCAAACCTAAAAACTTATGCATAAACCATAAAACTTGTTTGAACTCTCTCCAAAGTAACTCTTTTATTACACATATATCTAAATAGAACATATTTTTAAATGTTAGTTTTCTATATATATATATATATAAAACATTCAAAACAACACTCTATTTTCCCACTTTTTTCTATTATATTTTTATGGAAAAGAATTTCGGCAATGAAAATATCACACACATTATTGTAGTTCTTCGCAGTGAAATTTGATGGATCTGACTGCTCTAATGGCAGAGTATTTTTGGGAACTTAAAAGCATGAAATATCACTATATCGGTAACTATATCTTTTTCATTATTTATAATATTATATTATTATTTTATATAATATAACAATTTTCAGTCACACCATAAATTCAACATGTGTTTTTCGATTCGATCACCGGTCCGGTCATGAAGGTGATCCGGTTATGAAAACATTGAAGTATACTTTATTTTCCAACATCAGTCACAGAAAAATTATGTTTCAACGTTTACGGTTGTTCCGATTAAAAAATCACGCTGTTTCCACAAAGTTACGAAAATTGTGCTTCCCACATGACTACAGGATATTGTTGCACGTCCCCTCCTCAGGTTCTCATTCAAGAAATCTTCGTTATATAAGTATTCTATTCAACGTTTCCTTTCCTGTCGCCATTTATACACGAGTCTTGAAGTGGGTCTAACCATTTCATCTTCACGCAGTTTGCGTTTCTTACCCCTTTTCTGCACCAATGATGCATTAAAATGATTACCCTACAGCGAAACAAGGAAAAAATGAAGCGTATAACGTACTCTCTGAAATATTGATACATGTAACTCTTTCTGCATAAACATATCCGTGTATATTTTCTCTAGATCTTTTAACCGTTTTTTTCTAGCCTCTAGCTCTCGATATAAAGAATCTATCTTCCTGCATGTTGACCGTGTTTCTATACACGATTAAACTAAACTCCTTAACCACAAATTCTAGTCTAACTTCCTCGATGTAGAAGAGAAACAAAAGTAATATGAAGGCCTAAAGCTAAGGAGAGACTGAAAAGAAATTTGGAAATCAACCAAAGCAAAACTTATCAAAAGGAAAAGGATTTGTGCACGGCGGACAAATAACCAACCGTTTGATTCGATAAAGTTATGTTCTACAAGAAACAGAAAAGTCATTTGGAATAAAACTAAATACCCAAAATCAAAATAGAAAGATACAGCATAGAAAAAGGATTAAATTTTAGGAAAATGCAGCAACGATTGCCAAAAAGCAAGACCCTTTAGGGAATATGATAGATAGTAGTTCATGATAAAAGAAACGTCAGTTGGGTTTAAATGCTCTAGCACTTGTACATCAATTCGATTTCTTGAACCAAAGTTCGTCAAGTGGCAAGGATAAATGATGGAGAAAAGTATCATCCCCTAATTCCCATAAAATTTATACAAAGATACATCACTCACAATGACGGGATAGTATTTATCTCTGGGAAGAAATAGAAGCCCAGTAGAAAGTCCAGACAAGACAAAAAGGACACACGGCCATAAATATTTATCATGCACGCATAAATGGAATTATAATTAACTCACATAGCATGTGATTGATATTCCCAATTGGTATATATTTGTGACCAACAAATCCAAAAAAGTTTTTGAAGATAAAACTCGAAAAATAGCAGGGAATACCAATGAAGTAGAAATTGAAAACTAAATTCAATAAGAAAAATAAGATATTATGACAAGGCGCCAAATATCACCATATTCAATCAACAAGTGAGGTATTGATAACTTAAAGGGGGTAAAGTATGGGAGGTAAAGAGACAAATGAAAGAGCTGTGAGGACAGTCAGACTAAAGCAAATTATTTCTGATTGTCAAGGAAAATTTGTAGTCCACTTCGTTTTTGCAATATAGCTTATGGATTGACGGTAATGATATCATTTGGTACTCATCTTAATTGTGGGGAGGCAAGTAGAAACAGGTTATCAAACTGGCAATCCAATTTTGTAGGAGGCAATTGACTAAAAAAAATAGCTTTCAGTACCTCAAAATAACTTTAGGCAAGTCTTTAAAAGCTGATGGGTTCCCTTGTTCTGAAACTTTTTTGCGTACTTCTCTTGCCTCCTCCCTAGAAAGAGAATCAACAACCAGCCATCATACTTCATGAAACACAAAAATATCTACTAAGCTCAAAATGCTATACTACTGATCAATATTTGCCCTGCACCATTTTATGCATTAATACTTTGTGTGACCAGTACATTACCACCAAATCACTTTCTTGGATGAAAAAAAAATATGTCATTTGCAGACACACAAGTGTAAACATGGAATTCAAGTGATTCAAACAGAAGTTCCAGGGAAGACAGTCTCATTGCCCCTTGGTCATTGAACTTTTGAAATTGGCCTTCAGATTTTTTTATCTTAATTGCCTAGATTACATATTAGACGTTCTTTCTAAAGCAGAAGGGAATAAAATGACTTTGAAGAAATAAATTAATTGAGCTATCAGAAGCGACCATATCTAATAATGAGAAAATAATAAACTTTGGTGGTGACATAACTGTTATAACATGAAATTGACTACTCTAAAAAATGGGTACGAAAACTATCAAGAATCTGCAGAAAAAGGGCTTGATCACTCACCTGTTGTCGGCATAATAAACATGTTTGGATGATGACTGATTGTCAAGAGAATTCAGCATACCATTAAGTCTTTCAATTTTCTGCATCCAAAAATTTAAATTTCAGAATAAAGAACCTGCATGACAGCTATCTCGAGAATCCGAGACCCAAAAAACCAGAAACTCTAAAATAAAACCTTTTTTTTCAGTTTGAAGCTTCTGCAAAATATATCCAATGTCTTGGGTCTTCATCAACATCAGCTCTTCGTTAGCGTACTTATTAGCCTGGCTCCTTTACAAAATCCACATTCAACAGCTAATATTCAAATTACACTCAAATAAATATCCTCAAAAGAGAACAAATAACCTCATAAAAATAAAATTTTCCAGCTTACTCAGGTTTATGGACTCCGCCAACAGTTTTTGTTTTAATCATCTTGAAGTAAAATTCATCTGGGTTCCTCAATGCTGCTTTTTCCTTAAGTTTCATTTATAAACATGCAGAAGCGACTTTCCATAAAATAAGAACTCGCCAAATTTCGTTCACAAAATGCTACCAAAACCAACAAGACGCAGGGTAGTAGAAATTACCAGTAAAGTCTGCTACTTCTGGTGATAGGCTCGTGCACGAATGACATGATCTTTATGTTTTTCGAGCAGCCCAAATTTCCTTCTCGAATTTCTGGTACACACAACAAATCATCAATTGAGTGAACCAAAAATATACGTCAAAATATTTCAAAACGGGAAATAAAGAAATTAATGGCCCCAAAAAATAATCACACTTACGGCTGAGCGCGCTCCTTGTGAGCTTTTCTTGGAATAGCATTCCTTAAAGACGACATCTTTATGCTAGCAAAAAAAATTCACAGAACTTTAAAATCAATTTACGCACTTCAGAAAGGCAAAAACCACTACAGAAAACATAAAGGGCTAACAAAAATCTTGAGTTGAAATAATTTAACCGTGAAGCAGCGAAGATTATCGGTACATAAAAAAAACAACGGATTTCTTTCGTATTTACACCTAATTCAAAATAATTATTAAGCACAGAAGACTCGCCTGTGGAAAGCGGTGAAGGCTTAGGGTTTAAAGGAGACACCAATGCAGAGAATCTTGATTTGATGAAAAGTATTTTATATTGTGGCAAAAAATTTATTCTAAATTAACTAAAATTCAATCATGCAAATTGGCTTCCGGATTGAGTGCAAAAACTTATGTGAGACAATATCACGAATCGTATTTTGTGAGATGGATCTCTTATTTGGATCTTCCATGAAAAATATTACTTTTTATGCTAAGATCATTATTTTTTATTGTTTAAAACGTTCAGTTGGGCCTACATAAATTTCGACATGACCTCCCCGTAAGTAGGACATCCCAAAAATTTCAAAACACAACAACAACAATATACGCTCGAAAATAACGTCAAGTTCACAATCAACCCAACAAATATCCTACAGTCGCACTGGTCAGGACTAGACACAACAAACCACGAATAAAATCCAAAACAACATAAAAACATCTCCATAGAACTACACAGGGCATTTCCCTGGCAAATGTATCCAACCAGTATAATATATAAATATCTGGGAACTCTGATTCAAACCAACTGACTACTAGGTACCACTCGCTGACGCTCCACCAGACGCGTCAAAACCCCTGGAATGACCTGATATGACATCAAAAACAACCACAACATCAAAAGAAAACAGGGGTCGGATCCCAGTACGACAAAACAGTAAAATCACAACGTATATAAAAGACATGTAATAATACCAAGTAAATGCCATGCTATGCGATGCATGAATTGTAACAACGGAACAACAGATACCGAATGGAGTCCAAACGAATAGCATCATCAACAGTAACAGTGGCCACCCGTGCCAGGAATGCAGCATCAAATCGCCGCTCGTCCATGCACGTAGCATCGGGAATGCGAGTAGCTAATTCGCTCGTCCCTAGCTGTCATCTGGTAATGTGGCTAATCCTAACCCACTCGTCCCTCTGATGACTCAATATATCTCAACAGAACCAACATAAATAGCCGTCAAAGGAGTCAAGGCTCAATATGTTATGCCAACATAATTTATGCATGAATGTAACAGAATCAACATTCAATGCACATAATAGCAAACAACATTCACTGAATATTCTTACACGCCAATATAACCGTCATAATGATATAGGTTTGAGCATACCTCAATTGCAACTTACAATACCACGGTAAATTCTTAAGGACTATTGGATGAACTCACCCAACAGTAAAACTTACAATATAAATTCGCTATATACCTCAATATATTGCATTCTAACTGACTAAAACAAATTAAATCAGCTCGGTTAACAATCGAATTTCGGGCAGCCTATATAACCCGATCAAATTCTGAAATTCAGGCTTAATACCTCAAGAAACGAAGCTAAAACGCACAACTGTGATCTCACGAAGATGGCTTGCCGGAAATGTCGCCGGAAACACTGTTCACGCCGGAAACCTAGCTGGAAATTAGGGGAAAAGCTCAAGACTTCACTTTTACAAATTAATACACCGAAATTCGAAGCCAAAAGCTTACCTAAAACCGAATCGAAGCTCATGCACAGTGCTGGAAAACAGGGCCGATCGAACTCGATAACTTACAATTCATGGCAGGAAATACTCTAATAGGTTGAAGGAAGAAAGTTTGCTAAGCTGCTGCACTATTCTCTGACCACAGGTGGCGCTGCGCGACTGAAGCAGAAAGATGAAAGGAGCGACAGGTTGCTGGAAATGGAAGAGAAGGGATTATTTTGTTTCATCAGATATACGCTACACAAAATGGGTTGGATATGTTTAAATAAAATGGGAAATGGGCTGGGCTTACTTATTGTTATTGGGCCTCACATTCTCCCTGACTAATAAAAGATTTTGTCCTCGAAATCTAACAAACACAACACTGATGTCCACAACATTACGACTGATAATACATAGGAAATTCAGAATACATCGCGTAATTCATTACATTCTCAAACAAATGAGTCCATTATTGTCGCATCTTTGCCTCTAATTCCCATGTAGATTCTTCTCTTCAATGCCTGCTCCATTGTACCAAAACTAGTGGAATCAACTTGCTCCTGAGCTGTCTTTCCTTGCGGTCCAAAATTTGCACTGGATGTTCAACATAGCTAAGGGAACTGTCTAACTCCACATCCTCGACATTCAAGATATGAGACGGATTTGGCTCATACTTCCGCAACATAGATACATGAAACACATTATGTATCAAAGATAAACTCTGCTGTAAATCCAAATGATAAGCCAATGTTCCAATCCTCTCAACAATCCCATACGGACCAATATAACGCGGAGCCAACTTCCCTTTATGTCCAAATCTCATAGTACCTCGGAATGGTGATACTTTCAAGAAAACATAATCGCCCACTTGGAACTCTAAAGGTCTACGCCTTTTATTAGCATAACTGGCTTGACGATCCTGGGCTGCTTTCATCCTTTTCCTGATCAATTCAACTTTATCTTTCATTTCTTGAATAACTTCTGGTTTTGACATCTGTCTTTCTCATACCTCTTCCCAACATATCGGCGATCTGCACTTCCTTCCATACAAAGCTTCAAATGTGCCATACCGATTGTTGCCTGAAAACTGTTATTGTAAGAGAATTCAACCAAAGATAATGATTTTTTTCCAACCACCTTTGAAATCCATCACTACTGCTCGTAACATATCCTCTAGAGTCTGGATGGTTCTTTCTGACTGACCATCTGTCTGTGGGTGATAGGCGGTGCTCAAAGCTGATTGCAAACTTCCCCAAAACTTCGAAGCAAAGCTTGGAACATGATCAGATACTATGGTTACAGGCACACCATGCAATCTCACTATATGATCAATGTACAGTTTCACCATTTTCATATAAGTACAGGTACGATCATACGGAATAAAATGAGCTGATTTAGACAATCTATCAACAATCACCCAAATCGCATCAAAAACACGATTAGAACGAGGTAGATGTGTCACGAAATCCATAGAAATGTGCTCCCAGTTCCATAGCGGCACTTCAAGACTATGCAATATTCCAACAGGTCTCATTCTTTCGGCTTTAACTTGTTGACACGTTAAACATTTAGCCACAAAATGAGAAATATCTTTCTCCATACCTTCCCACCAATAAAAAGCTCTCAAGGTATGATACATCTTTCAAATTCTTGGATGAATACTGTGCCGACTACAATGTGCTTCTCGAAGTATAGCTTCTTTCAAATCTATCAAATTAGGAACCACAAGTCTACCATTAAAGCGTAGACTACCATATGAGGCAACACTAAACTTTTCTGTCTGACCTGTTCGAGACAATTCTTTTAATCTTTGAATGTGCGGATCGGTCATCTGTGCTGCTTTGATACTGATAAAAATATGTGGCTCAACTTGAATAGATGACACTATAAAGTAGTCTCCACTGATCTGATAAGTCCATCCTGAAGTTCCCAATTGCTCGTGAACTTTAGAGATAGTCAAAGACGTCAGCATAGCATTCTGAACTTTCCTGCTGAGAGCATCTGCAACAAGATTCATTCGACCTGGTTGATACTGAATCTCACAATCAAAGTCTTTAAGCAATTCCATCCATCGACGCTGTCTCATGTTCAAGTCAGGCTGTGAGAAAAGATATTTAAGACTCTTGTGATCCGAATAAATCACAAACTGCTCACCATACAGATAATGACGCTATAACTTCAATGCAAACACAATGGCAGCCAACTCTAAATCATGAGCTGGATAGCGGGTCTCACGCGGTTTCAATTGACGAGAAGCATATGCAATCACTCGCACATTTTGCATTAAAACACAACCAAGTCCATTCAAAGATGCATCTGAACAAACAACATATCCACCTGATCCGGATGGCAAAGCTAGCACTGGAGCTGTTGTCAACTTTTCCTTCAAAGTCTGAAAACTCAACTCACATTCATCAGTCCACACAAAACGTCGATCTTTTTGCGTTAATTGGGTCATAGGCCATGCTATAACAGAAAATCCTTCAATAAAATTCCTATAATACCCTGTCAATCCCAAAAAGCTGCGAATATGAGAAATATTCGTCAGTGTTGTCCAATTGATAACAGCTTCCACTTTACTAGGATCCACTGATACTCCTTGAGCTGATATAACATGACCCAGAAATACGACTCTGTCCAGCCAGAATTCATATTTAGAAAATTTTGTATACAATTGCGCTGCTCTGAGTGTCTGGAAGACTAACCTTAAATTTTCTAGATGCTCCTTCCTTGTTTTCGAATAAATCAGAATGTCATCTATGAATACAATAACAAATATGTCTATAAATTCTCGAAAAACACGATTCATCATATCCATAAAAACCGCAAGAGCATTAGTCAATCCAAAAGGCATGACCAAAAATTCATAATGTCCATAACGCGTTCGAAATGCTGTCATCGGAACATCTTTCTCTCGAACTCTAAGTTGGTGGTAGCTAGAATGAAGATCGATCTTTGAATACACTGATGTACCCTGCAATTGATCAAACAAGTCATCGATACGCGGCAGAGGATACTTATTCTTCACTGTAGCTTTTTTCAACTTCCTGTAATCAATGCACATTCTCATCGTTCCGTATTTCTTCTTTACAAACAATACCGGAGCTCCCCAAGGTGACATGCTTGGTCTAATGTAGCCTTTTACTAGAAGTCCTGTAATTTCTCTTTGAGTTCTTTCAATTCCGCTGGAGCCAAACGATATGGTGCTCTCGAAATAGGATTTGTCCCGGACACCAACTCAATGCTAAAACCAATTTCCCTCTGGGCTGGAAATCCAGGAAATTCATCGAAAAATACATCAGGGAATTCCTTGACAACAGGAATATCAGAAACTTCAAATCTTTTTCCCTGAGTCGCATCAACTGTATAGATCATGAATCCTTCATTTCCTGTCGACAAGATTCTAAACATTTCCATTGCTGACACTAATGGAATACGTGATTCTGAATCACTACCGTAAAAATTCCATTTACTACCATAATACGGTCTGAATCTGACAACTCCATGGAAACAATCAACGGTAGCTCGATAATTAGACAGAGTATCCACTCCCAGAATACAGTCACAGTCAGACATATCTAGCTTGATGAGATTAGTTATCATAATATTATCATCGAATCTAATCACACAATTCAGAACTATCTCATGAGACATCAAACATACACCGGCAGGAGTAGAGACTGACACAGTATCTATCAATGGATTAGTAGCAATCTCATGCTCATCAGCAAATCCAACAGATATAAATGAATGAGATGCTCCTGTGTCTATCAGTATGCGCGCAGGATGATTAAAAATAAGGCAGATATCTGTGATAACTCCTCCCTGTGCGTCTTGAACTTGATCTTGATCTTGAGTTAGAGCATGAACTTGAGCCTGATGTGGCCCTAGGAAACACTGATTTGCAGAACCTCTAGGCTGAGGATAGCTAGACTGATGAAAAGACTGAGTAGGAACAAAAGGCCTAGTTGCTTGTCCTCTAAAACCCTGACCAAACTGAGGTTGCTGAAATTGTTGTCTTGCTGTATTCGGATATACTCTAGCATAATGTCCAACTTGCCCACAAATATTACAAGATCCTTGAACTCCAGTACACTGAGTACGGAAATTCTTACCACCACAACGATCACAAAATACTCCAACTGGTGACCCAACTGAACTTCCTCGCTAACTGCCAGAACTAGAAGAACTACTACGAGTCTATTTATTGAATTGTTTCCCTTTGGCCTTATAGTTTTGCTGGTTGGATTGCTGATATGGCTGCAAAGGCTGATACGTCAGTAAAGGACGGTATAGTGGTGCACCCACTGACATTGGCACATTACCTCCGAAACTCTGAGGAAAACCTGGTTGATTTGACTGTGGTTCTGCCAAAAGTAAGCTTGCCTCAACATTCTTGGCTTTCTCAACGGCATCGGTATAATTAACAGGCGCTCCAGCTACTACCAAAGTACAAATGGTTCGATTCAATCCTTGCATAAAATGTGATAGCTTGTTCCGATCACTGCTAGCAACATGAGGAACATAGGCAAGAAGCGCTGAGAATTGAGAGGCATACTCCACTACAGTCATGTTACCTTGAGTCAATCTATTGAACTCAGCTTCCTTGGCGGAATAATATGAAGGCGGTGAATACTCTCGAGCAAAATGAGCGCAAAACACATCCTAAGTAACTCTTTCACCTGATTCTTTCAGAGCTTCATCAGTAGTTTCCCACCATAACTGAGCTCGGTCCTTTAATTGACGAATGGCCAACTTAAGCTGCAAATCAGGGGTGTAATCAAAACATATTAAACAAACGCTTCATACTTTTTAACCAGGCTATGGCTTTCTCGCCATCTTCATTTCCAAAGAATCGAGGAGGACGCATGTTCTGAAATCGAGATATCACTAATTCCATTTCAACCATTCCTCTCGTCAATTGATCCACTTCACGCTCAACATTAACATTTCATGCTTCACCACGAGGACGACTACCTCGTCTTCCCCAATCAGTCTCGTTTAGTCCTCTCACATTAGGAGCTTCAGATTCCTGGACAACTTCTTTTCCTTTTCTACTCTTCCGTCCAGGTGCCATCTACAAGACACAGGTATTTAATCCACAGG
The DNA here is from genome assembly GCF_022965805.1 of Primulina eburnea. Lineage (NCBI taxonomy): Eukaryota > Viridiplantae > Streptophyta > Magnoliopsida > Lamiales > Gesneriaceae > Primulina > Primulina eburnea. Next base: position 12,685,308 of record NC_133110.1, read on the forward strand.
CAGAGACAAAATAATAGGTTGAGTATAAAAGCATAAACTTAAACTAATACGCTCTAGCCATGCTGAGACAATTAATTCAAAACATTGAAACAAGTAAGAGCAAATAATCAAACACATGCACAATCATTTTATTTGTGTCTAAACTCGAGTGTCCTAGACTCTAATTCGAGCGTTTCCCAGTTACGCTCTGATATCAAACTGTCAGGGCCCGTGCTCTACTTAATATTTAATTACCAAACAACAAGGATTAATTGGTGTAAGCAGCGAAAACGAGTTTAAAACGTTCATTTGGGCCTACATAAATTTCGGCATGACCTCCCCGTAAGTAGGACATCCCAAAAATTTCAAAACACAACAACAACAATATACGCTCGAAAATAACGTCAAGTTCACAATCAACCCAACAAATATCCTACAGCCGCACTGGCCAGGACTAGACACAACATACCACGAATAAAATCCAAAACAACATAAAAACATCACCATACAACTACACAGGGCATTTCCCTGGTAAATGTATCCAACCAGTATAATATATAAATATCTGGGAACTCTGACTCAAACCAACTGACTACTGGGTACCACTCGCTGACGCTCCACCAGACGTGTCAAAACCCTTGGAATGACCTGATATGGCATCAAAAACAACCACAACATCAAAAGAAAACAGGGGTCGGACCCCAGTACGACAAACCAGTAAAATCACGACGTATATAAAAGACATGTAATAATACCAAGTAAATGCAATGCTATGCGATGCATGAATGGTAACAATGGAACAACGGATACCAAATGGAGTCCAAACGAATAGCATCATCAACAGTAACAGTGGCCACCCGTGCCAGAAATGCAGCATCAAATCGCCGCTCGTCCATGCACGTAGCATCGGGAATGCGAGTAGCTAAGTTGCTCGTCCCTAGCTGTCATCTGGGAATGTGGCTAATCCTAACCCACTCGTCCCTCTGATGAGTCAATATATCTCAACAGAACCAACATAAATAGCCGTCAAAGGAGTCATGGCTCAATATGTTATGCCAACATAATTTATGCATGAATGCAATAGAATCAACATTCAATGCACATAATAGCAAACAACATTCACTGAATATTCTTATACACCAATATAACCGTCATAATGATATAGGTTTGAGCGTACCTCAATTGCAACTTACAATACCACGGTAAATTCTAAAGGACTATTGGATTAACTCGCCCAACAGTAAAACCTACAATATAAATTCGCTATATACCTCAATATATTGTATTCTAACTGACTAAAACAAATTAAATCGGCTCAGTTAACAATCAAATTTCGGGCAGCCTATATAACACGATCAAATTCTGAAATTCGAGCTTAATACCTCAAGAAACGAAGCTAAAACGCACAACTGTGATCTCGCGAAGATGGCTTGCCGGAAATGTCGACGGAAACACTGTTCATGCCGGAAACCTAGCTGGAAATTAGGGGAAAAGCTCAAGACTTCACTTTTACAAATTAATCCACCGAGAACAACCTAAATTCGAAGCCAAAAGCTTACCTAAAACCGAATCGAAGCTCATGCACAGTGCTGGAAAACAGGGCCGATCGAACTCGATAACTTCCAATTCATGGCAGGAAATACTCTAATAGGTTAAAGGAAGAAAGTTTGCTAAGCTGATGCACTTTCTTCGACCACCGGTGGCGCTGCGCGACTGAAGCAGAAAGATGAAAGGAGAGACGGGTTGCTGGAAATGGAAGAGAAGGGATTATTTTGTTTCATCAGATATACGCTACACAAAATGGGTTGGATATATTTAAATAAGATGGGAAATGGGCTGGGCTTACTTATTGTTATTGGGCCTCACAGAAACAAGGAAAAAATGAAGCGTATAATGTACTCTCTGAAATATTGATACCTGTAACTCTTTCTGCATAGACATATCCGTGTATATTTTCTCTAGATCTTTTAACCGTTTTTTTCTAGCCTCTAGCTCTCGATATGAAGAATCTGTCTTCCTGCATGTTGACCGTGTTTCTATACACGATTAAACTAAACTCCTCAACCACAAATTCTAGTCAAACTTCCTCGATGTAGAAGAGAAACAAAAGTAATATGAAGGCCTAAAGCCAAGGAGAGACTGAAAAGAAATTCGGAAATCAACCAAAGCAAAATTCATCAAAAGGAAAAGGAGTTGTGCACGGCGGACAGATAACCAACCATTTGATTTAATAAAGTTATGTTCTACAAGAAATAGAAAAGTCATTTGGAATAAAACTAAATACCTAAAATCAAAGTAGAAAGATACAGCATAGAAAATGATTAAATTTTAGGAAAATGCAGCAACGATTGCCAACAAGCAAGACCGTTTAGGGAATATGATAGATAGTAGTTCATGATACAAGAAACGTCAGTTGGGTTTAAATGCTTTAGCACTTGTGTAAAGCCCAAAAATCAGAATACGTAAAATCCATGCATATATTTAATTTATGAAATTTATTATTTTAATTATTTATGTTTATTTAATGTACGTTAAAATGTTTTTTTTTAGAGTTTTATGTTTCAGGCGATTATTCGAGGCGAGATCGAGGAAAGGAGATCGGGACGATTTTTAGTAAAATTTAATGCAGTATTTTATTTAAGATAAGGATGGAGTATTTTAAATAATTTTATTAATTTTAGTAATTTAAGAGCTTAATTAAATTATTTAAATGATTAATTGATTTTAAAATTTTACAATTGTAGTATTTGTGCATCTTATTTAAATTTAAAATTTATAATGAGGTTAATATGAGATTTATTTTAAATTAGTATGTTAAATGTTTTTAAATAGTTTTTTTTTATATTAAATATATATGTTACAATTGTTTATATATGTGTATATATATATATATATATATACACATATATATATTTCAACACACAAGCACACACACTTTGACTCACACACACACTCACACATTTACACACACATATACACGTACACACACACAACACAAAAAACAAAACAAAACACAAAAACAAACCTTTCAAACCTTTTGACTAAGGAGATGGAAATGTTTCCCAAACTCTCCATTCTCAATCACTTCTCCAATTATTTCCTCTCCCCTCTCCCTTCATCAAACGCATCTTCTTTATAAAATTCCAGCAAGTTTAGTTTAGTTTTATTCAAAGAAAAATAGAGCAAAGTTCATCCCGGATCTTCTCCCGTATCATCTCCGTTTCGGTATCGTCGTTACGGCATTTTTTAAATATCAAAAGGCACGTATAATCTGTTCTTGCTGCATCGATCATGTCATATTATGTGTTGAGTTGTTTTTAAGCATAAAAATGTATATATGATGTAGAAGTTTGAGCAAGAAATGTATTGAATATGTTTTGAACAAATTTTAGATCCGAAAACTCATGTTTTGATGTTCTTTCGAAAACTGCAATTTTTCGGTATATATTTTGAGAAAACTTTTAACTACAAAAACGTAGATCTTTTTGATACATTCGATTTGATATAAAATTCGAGTTATTTGGATTAAAAACAAGTGAGTTATGATGTTTTTCGTATGACTGCTCAAATCGTGTTTCAAGAAAGTTATGAATGTTGATTATGTTCTTGAAGATAATTGTTGCAGGCTTCGTTGGGCATCGCCGGGCTTGTGCTACTGTATTTAGGTATGTTATGGGATGTGTTTAGATGTTATTTGGTGGTTCGTTTGGGTCGGGATTGGCTTGGAATGTAATAGAAGTCGTAGGAAGCGAAACGATGTCGAATTACGGCTTATTGTTGTATTGAAGTTATTTGTCGATGCTTGGGGTGTTTGTATGGATTTCAATCAATGTAATAATATCCTAAGATGAGTCTTGAGGTGTTGGTTCATGTTCCTTAGGCTTGGGTTGAAAGAATGAATTGAATTTTCGTGAATTTCCATGTCCAAAATGTACCCGGACCCCTTCCCGAACCCCCTCACGGAGTCCGTGTCCGTTTTCCTTCAAAAATACAAAATTTTCGAGCATACCCGGACCGGTCCGTGTTCCCCTTTAAAAAAAAAAATTTAATTTTTTAGGATTTTCTTCGGGGTTCTATATCATGGTTTAGCACCATGGTTAAAATTTATTTATGTAAAAATATAGGATTTGTTTTTATGGTTTTATGTCATGGTTTAGTACAATAATTATACGAGGTCAAGTCCGGAGCGAACTAGCGAACTAGAAGGTCATAAGCTATTTTTTTTTTAACTTTGGTGGTGAGCTCAAGTACCTACGTCTAAGACATGCAAGTTAAGTATTTTAAATTCATGTTAGTATGTGCAGCAACGGCCCCGATCGAAGTCCAACGAATCCCTCAACGCCAAGTAAGTATGTATGACGTGCAAAGAAAATATTTGAAGTTTTTGAGGTATGCTAAATGTCTTGTGACCAAAAGTGAATGGGTTTGGAAGTCGGTGAACGTGGCCGAGGACCTCTCCCCCCCGTTAAATTATGAACGGGTTTGAAGTTAGGATTGGAAAGCGTTAAATTATGAACGGGGACCAATCCGCCAGTTAAATTATGAACGGGTTAGATCGTGGTTGTGAAGCGTTAAATTATGAACGTGGATCAACTGGCCTGTTAAATTATGAACAGGGATCTCATGTATGTGGCAGTGGATACGTCCCTGTCAGCCCAGTACTGTGGTTTGTCTGATCAGATATTTATTATGTTAAGGGTCACTTGCTTTGAAACATCCTCTACGCAAAATGATGAAGTTAAGTATGTTGAAGTATGAAAGTATGTTTAAAGAAAAGTTTATGCGATGGCACGTCATATTATGTATGCATGTATGTTCAAAGTTTATGCAAAGCTCAAGTTTATGAAAGTTCAAGTAATTATGCAAGTTCAAGTTTCAAAATATGTATGTTCAAGTTCAAAGAAGTTTATGAGAGTTCAAAGTTATTATGAAAGTTTAAGTTTATTAATAGTTCAAGTTTATTACGCAAAGTTTAAGTTTCAAGTATATATGTTATATTTTGAAGTTGTATGTGGTTTTATTATGTAATACTCGTTATTCCCAGTTTATACGTGTTGAGTCTTTAGACTCACTAGACTTGATCGATGCAGGTGAGTATGTTGATGAGGAGACAGGAGGTGGCGACCAAGGGGCAGGCTTGGACTGAGCGGAAGGCTAAACCCGAGGACCACTATGTTTATGTTTTATGAAAACTTTAAAATATTATGTTTTTATGTTGGTTGTGAGATGATTTGGAATAAGTACTTTGTTGGAAAATTTGAGTATGGGATGTTGATTTTAAATATTATTATGTTGAATGATAAGTAACGACTGTATGAATTTTATGTTTAAGAAAATTTTTAATTTTTCCGCAAATTTTGAATGGTAAAAAGTACGGTACGTTACAACTTGTGCATCAATTCGATTTCTTGAACCAAAGTTCGTCAAGTGGCAAGGATAAATGATGGAGAAAAGTATCATCCCCTAATTCCCATAAAATTTATACAAAGATACAACACTCACAATGATGGGATAGTATTGATCTCTGGGAAGAAATAGAAGCCAGTAGAAAGTCCAGACAAGAAAAAAAGGACACACGGCCATAAATATTTATCATGCACGCATATATGGAATTATAATTAACTCACATAGCATGCGATTGATATTCCCATTTGGTATATATTTTTGACCAACAAATCCAAAAAAGTTTTTGAAGAGAAAACTCGAACAATAGCAGGGAATACCAAAGAAGTAGAAATTGAAAACTAGATTCAATAAGAAAAATAAGATATTATGACAAGGCGCCAAATATCACAATATTCAATCAACAAGTGAGGTATTGATAACTTAAAGGGGGTAAAGTATGGGTGGTGAAGAAACAAATGAAAGAGCTATGAGGACAGGCAAACTAAAGAAAATTATTTCTGATTGTCAAGGAAAATTTGTAGTCCACTTCGTTTTTGCAATATAGCTTATGGATTGACGGTAATGATATCATGCGGTACTCGGTAGGGATCTTAATTGTGGGGAGGCAAGTAGAAACAGGTTATCAACCTGGCAATCCAATTTTGTAGGAGGCAATTGACTAAAATAAATAGCTTTCAGTGCCTCAAATAACTTTAGGCAAGTCTTTAAAAGCTGATGGGTTCCCTTGTTCGAAACTTTTTTGCGTACTTCTCTTGCCTCCTCCCTAGAAAGAGAATCAACAGCCAGCCAACATACTTCATGAAACACAAAAATATCTTCTAAGCTCAAAATGATATACTACTGAGCAATATTTACCCTGCACCATTTTATGAATTAATACTTTGTGTGACCAGTACATTACCACCAAATCACTGTCTTGGATGAAAAAAAAAATATGTCATTTGCAGACACACAAGTGTAAACATGGAATTCAAGTGATTCAAACAAAAGTTCTAGAGAAGACAGTGTGAGGCCCGGGGCCGAAGAGGGCGGGAGGTGATCGTCGGTGCCATCAGTTGCACGGACAATGAGCGGCTCCTGGCAGGCTTCTAGGTGGAGGGAACATGAATGAACCGACCCACATGAGAATGAGAGGGATTCCGAGACTGTTCAATGTAACGGACTGTACAGTTGAAGAGGGCTTAAAAGATTTGATTGGTACTACTCATATCACGAAGGTGCATCTTCTTTTCGGTAGCTCCTCACATAAGAACTCCAAAGTTAAGCGTGCTTGGCTTGGAGCAATTTTGGGATGGGTGACCTCCTGAAAAGTTTCCCAGGGTGCATGTGAGTGAGGAAATAAGCACGCTGGAAAGACCCGTCTTGATATAGTGAGGACAGTAGTCGAATCTGGGACGTTACAACCCGAAAAACATATTACGTATAAACCATGCATAATTGCTACTATTTAAATTAAAAATGAATTTTTATGAATATGTGAGGTGTTTTATTTATTTTAAAAGTAGATATTTAGTTTTATTTGTTTTAGATAAATACGCGAGGTCGGACCGGAGTTTGGAGATTTGAGATAAGATTAATAATTAGAAAATATTCCTAAATTTAATTTAAGGCAAGGAATAATTTAATTTAAAGAAATAAACTGTTTTAGAATTTATTTAATTAATTAGAGCTAAGTTGGTAAATAAATTCTTTTAGATTCAATATTTAATTAAAGCTTAATTTAAAATAAGTAAACAAGTGGGGATAAATTAATCTAAGTATAAAATATTCAAGAAATTAAACATAACATTTAAATACTTAAATTCTAAGTTAAGCTTACCATGCAATGTTCTATTCTAAATTAAATTGTCATTCATAAAAAATATATATAATGAATGTATTAATCCTTAAGAATTTAAAATGCAAGAATTAAAACACTAGCACACCATGCAAGAGGTAGTAATAATATTTTTTTAAGACAATTAAAATATTGTAGTAAACCTCATTCAAATCATCTCATTAGCCTTTAAGGTGAATACAATTCCTCACCTTTAATTCATTAGTTATTAGTGAATTCAAACACAATAATATACCTAGAGTCTCCCTTAACCCATCATGCTAGTATCTGAACGAAATCATGCAACAAAATGAGGAAAGGAATCGGCAACTAAGGGAGAAGACACAATTCAAAAATCCATTCAACTCTTGCACTTGTAACTCCTAACTAAATGCATATTATTACCCCCTTAACACCTCCTATAACACCCTTCTTCATTGCCTAACAAACCCACAACCCCACCTTCGAAATTACAGAAGAAAACATCAGCAAAATAATCGAGAATAACAGCAGCTGAACAAGAAGGAAGCCAACTCCGATCCCGTCGCGTCGTATTGTCGTTTTGATTTGTTTTTCTTCAAAACAAATTCCAGGCATGTATATATTATTCCTTTGCTCTAAAATCAAGTTATACTAGCTATTTTAAATCTGTATATGTTCATAAATCAAGGGACAAACCCAATTTTAACAGCAACACTCTCCAAAAATCTGTACAGCTTTTCGGTTTATGATGTGTGCTTCACGCTTCAGTGTTTTATGTTGTTGATAGGGGGATTGCTCGAGTCCAGGCTTACAAAGCTGCATATAGACATCATTTAGATTGTGTTATGGTGGTTTTGGTTCATTGGTTTGAGTCCATACAAGTCGAACAAGGGCATGACAACAATTAAATTATATAAGCTACAGAATGTGGTTCAATATTCTGTCATGTGGTGTTTAGAGTGGGTTTTAGAATCCTGGCTGCCCTAGAGGCTGTAGCCATGGTTAGAACCCTACCTTAACATGTCTAGGACGTGACCAAATCATCCTTCCAAGGAATGGTTCACAGATCCATCAGAATTCCATCAAAAACAACACAAGTGCATTTCGTTTTTTTTCATTCCTGTGAGTGCACCCTTCGGTTTTTCAGTGTTTGTATGAATGATGGTTGGCTCCTAGCCCATAGCCATGGTTCACACAACACTCTATCATGTCTAGATTGAGCCATGGTCAATCAAATGGCCATTGGAACGACCCAAGACAGTAAACCATGTCAATACATCACACTACACAGAAAGTGCATTCTCGGTTGAGTATTGTAATTGTCTTAGGGGGTTGCTTGGTTTGTGGTTGGCTTTTAGCCCTTAGCCACGGTCCAAGCCATGCCTTAGGATGTTGGTAAGAGTCTCTGGTTGCTGGTGCAAGCCAAAAGGGTCATTAGTTTCATAAATTGAGCAAAACAAACACCATAGTTGCTGCTGTAACTTCTGTTTTTGACAGCAACTTTCATTTCGGTTCAGGAGGTTTTTCTGAGTTCTTGGTTGGCTTTTAGCCCATGGCATTGGACTGGACAGTACCTCAATGAGTTACAAAAGTCATGTTTTTGGACATTCATGATTTGGTCAAGTTTAGAGGTCGTACGAGAATTTACGGTGAAAGGTGCCAAAATGACTCTCGAAAGAGCGTTTTATGTTTTTGGATTCCTTTCACCTATTTTCGTGTTTTACAGTTATTATGCATATTTTCAGTATGTTTGGGGTATTTTAATCATGGTTAAACATCGTTTTAATGTTGGTTCGGGTTGGTACGAAGCCATGGTTAAAAATCAAATTATTGGTTCTAATCGTCTCGTTTTTGGTTCTATTGTTATGTTTTTGTCAAGTTAATATTTATTGCATGTGTCACATATTAGAATTAAGTCGCAGTAAGCCTGGGAATGATCCAACTCATCCGGTAAAAATAAGGTTATAATTATATTACGTGCATAAAAATATAAAATGTTTATTTTTGAGATATATGCTATATGTCTTGTGGCCATCTTATGCTTATGGGTTTGGAAGTCAGTAGGCGCAACCGAGGACCTCTCCGCCCGGCGACTTACGACCGGTTATGATTATGTATTGGTACAGACATCCAGTCCAAGGGCTGTGATTGATCTCTACCGCCTAGTATACTGTGGTTTAGTCTGATCAGGCGCTTACGCTATGTTATGGCCACTTGCTTAGAAACATTATCTCTACCAGAAAATTATGATATGACATGACAGAGCTCTATTGAGCAAAACTTTTACGTATGATTTTCAGATATGCACGTAGTTATAATTATTCATGATACAATTTTCACCGTACGCCTTACGATACTTTATTCTTACGATTACATGCGGTTTTACGATATATTTACTTGTTATTCACGATATATACATGTTGAGTCTTTAGACTCACTAGACTTGATTGTTGTAGGTATTGACGAGGTCGAGACCGCGGGCGGAGACTAGTGAGCGATCTTGGGACAACAGTAGTAAACCCGATGACCTCATGATTTAGTTTATGCACCTTTTATTATTCAAACTCGTTTTAATACGTTGGATTATTTTAAATCGATGTTTACGTTGGTTTATTTTTAAATTGTTGGTTGAAACATTATTCGCTTCTGCTGTTATTTTAAAGTTAAAAATTATTTACATGTTTATTTTAATTGGCCGAAGAGGGCGGGGGGTGATCGCCGGTGACATCAATTGCACGGACAATGAGCAGCTCCTGGCAGGCTTCTAGGTGGAGGGAACATGAATGAACCGACCCACACGAGAATGAGAGGGATTCCAAGACTGTTCAATGTAACGGACTATACAGTTGAAGAGGGCTTAAAAGATTTGATTGGTACTACTCATATCACGAAAGTGCATCTTCTTTTCGGTAGCTCCTCACATAAGAACTCCAAAGTTAAGCGTTCTTGGCTTGGAGCAATTTTGGGATGGGTGACCTCCTGGGAAGTTTCCCAAGGTTCATGTGAGTGAGGACATAAGCACGCTGGAAAGACCCGTCTTAATATAGTGAGGACAGTCGTCGAATCTGGGATGTTACAGAGTGTCTCATTGCCCCTTGGTCATTGAACTTTTGAAATTGGCCTTCGGATAGTTTTATCTTAATTGTCTAGATTATATATTAGACATTCTTTCTAAAGCAGAAGGGAATAAAATGACTTTTAAGAAATAAACTAATTGAGCTATCAGAAGCGACCATATCTGATAATGAGAAAAGAATAAACTTTGATGGTGACATAACTGTTATAACATGAAATTGACTACCCTAAAAAATGGGTATGAAAACTATCAAGAATCAGCAGAAAAAGGGCTTGATCACTCACCTGTTGTCGGCATAATAAACATGTTTGGATGATGACTGATTGTCAAGAGAATGCAGCATACCATTAAGTCTTTCAATTTTCTGCATCCAAAAAGTTAAATTTCAGAATAAAGAACCTGCATGACAGCTATCTCGAGAATCCGAGACCCAAAAAACCAGAAACTCTAAAATAAAACCTTTTTTTTCAGTTTGAAGCTTCTGCAAAATATATCCAATGTCTTGGGTCTTCATCAACATCAGCTCTTCGTTAGTGTACTTATTAGCCTGACTCCTTTACAAAATCCACATTCAACAGCTAATATTCAAATTACACTCAAATAAATATCCTCAAAAGAGAAAAAATAACCTCATAAAAATAAAATTTTCCAGCTTACTCAGGTTTATGGACTCCGCCAACAGTTTTTGTTTTAATCATCTAGAAGTAAAATTCATCTGGGTTCCTCAATGCTGCTTTTTCCTTAAGTTTCTGTTATAAACACGCAGAAGCGACTTACCATAAAATAAGAACTCGCCAAATTTCGTTCATAAAATGCTACCAAAACCAACAAGACGCAGGGTAGTAGAAATTACCAGTAAAGTCTGCTCCTTCTGGTGATAGGCTCGTGCACTAATGACATGATCTTTATGTTGTTCGAGCAGCCCAAATTTCCTTCTCAAATTTCTGGTACACACAACAAATCATCAATTGAGTGAACCAAAAATATACGTCAAAATATTTCAAAACGGGCAATAAAGAAATTAATGGCCCCAAAAAATAATCACACTTACGGCTGAGCGCGCACCTTGTGAGCTTTTCTTGGAATAGCATTCCTTAAAGACGACATCTTTATGCTAGCAAAAAAAATTCACAGAACTTTAAAATCAATTTACGCACTTCAGAAAGGCAAAAACCACTACAGAAAACATAAAGGGCTAACAAAATCTTGAGTTGAAATAATTTAACCGTGAAGCAGCGAAGATTATCGGTACATAAAAAAAACAACGGATTTCTTTCGTATTTACACCTAATTCAAAATAATTATTAAGCACAGAAGACTCGCCTGTGGAAAGCGGTGAAGGCTTAGGGTTTAAAGGAGACACCAATGCAGAGAATCTTGATTTGATGAAAAGTATTTTATATTGTGGCAAAAAAATTATTCTAAATTAACTAAAATTCAATCATGCAAATTGGCTTCCGGATTGAATGCAAAAACTTATGTGAGATGATATCACGAATCGTATTTTGTGAGATGGATCTCTTATTTGGATCTTCCATGAAAAATATTACTTTTTATGCTAAAAGTATTATTTTTTATTGTTAATATTGATAGGGTTGACCCGTCTCACAGATAAAGATTCGTGAGACCGTCTCACAAGAGACTACTCCTGATTGAGTATATAAATACACACACAACACACAAAATTATGATATCACAGAAAAAAAAATCTTGATATTATATTAAAAAATTTATAAATAATTTTTATATGATTTTCTTATAATTAACTAGAATAATTACTTAAATATGATAGTATTTTATTATTTCAAATTAATGAAATTTTTAGAGATGATATCATATTTTAAAAGATTAATTTGGTTTATAAACATAAAGAAATATTTATTAGCATATGATAATTATAGACGAACCACAAATTTTATAAAAATAGTCTTTGGCGATATTTTTTATTAAACAAAATATAATATTTTATCATTTGTTTGAGCTGATTTTTGTTACATAAAAATTAGATAATGACATTAAATTTAATTACTTCAGGTCTCTTAATGTTTAATAATACTAATATCATTGTGCATGCAATTATTTGATTAGAGTTTTATTAATTTTTAGATTAAACTATGAAGATTGATATTGAAAATATTAATGATTCTTTTGTTATAGTTTGGAATTATTATTTAGATAATGAAAAGGGTAAGGCGACGGTTTCGCGATCCATCACCGGAGGCTGCGTCGCATTCTAGAAGCGACGGTTTTTCAACTCCCGTCGCTTATAGCGACAGTTCTTTGGAAGAAGACCGTCACTATTTTTGCGACGGTTTTAAGAAACCGTCGTTAATATTAAGCGACAGTTTATACAAAACAGTCGTTAATATTAGCAACGGTTTTAAAAACCTGTTGCTATATTTAGCGATGGTTTCGTAAACTCCGTCGCTATATTTATCGGCGGTTTTAAAAAAAAACCGCCGTTTAAGAAGCGACGGTGTTTATCAATAAAATCCATAAAAAATAACTACTACGCAAAAATTAAAATTATGTATAAATTTTCTGTAAAAAAAAAACTTAAAACCTGATTTGCGCGAAGATATGCAGCTTCACGTAACGCTGGAAGATCGCACCGACGAGGAAATCTACGAAATAAATAGGAAAAAATGTTAGTACAAAATAAAAAAAATCGAAATTTCGAAAAATTTGATAGAGTTTCGCTACTACCTGAGATAGATGAAAAATCGTTCAAGGAAATGTTCGCGAACCTCGGTATATATAGAATCATAGCGACGGTTTTTTCCCAAGCGGTCGCTATATAGAGACGGGTTTTTCGAAAACCGTCGCTATAATAGCGACGGTTTGGCATATATCGGCGACGGTTTGTTTATAACCGTCGTGGATCTAGATGGGCGACGGTTGATGCATAACCGTCGCTATTATTGCGACAGTTAGCTTGAATCGTCGCTATATAGCGACGGTTTTATGAAAACCGTTGCTTATCAAATTAAGCGACGGTTTATGTAAACTGTCGCTCTATAGAGACTGTTTTGATGAAACCCGTCGTCTTTAAAATTAAGCGACGGTTGATTGAAAACGGTCGCTAACATAGCGACGGTAGAATACAAGACCGTCGCACATGGGCGACGGTGTGTGGAATTGTCGCAATATTAGCGACGGTTGATGAAAAACCTTTGCTAATATAGCGACGGTTTTAATAAACCCGTCGCTATTATAGCGACGGGTGTTAGTAAATTGTCGCTAAATTTAATAGGACCGTCGCTACGCCTTCCGTTTTTTGTAGTGAACCGCGCTATGAATGACAGTTGTAAGTTTATCCAATCTCAAATCCAAATCACGTTCTAATAACTTCACTACTCTATTCTTCAATTCTAAAGCCATCAATCTTTGTTCCTGAAGTAACAATCAATATCTCATCCAATAATCGGACAACATAAATCTTCAATGGCTTATAAAAAAACATGGTCTGAATCTCTTTCAGCCGATACAAGATCATTTTCCACGAACTTAGGAATCTCTTTATTCGTGTTTAATAGTAATTCTTGAACTTCCTTATCAAACCCATTAAAGTAAACATTGATCAACATCGAACTCAAGGAAGATTCTTGAGGCAGACCCCTGCCTAAACAAACCCCACCCAATTCAATGTTGACTATCTTACATTCAAACAACATTTTTATCAAATCTAGAAATGCCTTATCTTCAATTTTCTCACCCAGTATCAAAAACAACTTATCAATATGGCCAGAACTAAATAATTCACGATCAAATTTAACAATAAATCACCAACTTGGGTTCACCACCGAATTCTTTAAATACCAAATCGATGTGTGGCGGCCCAAGTTTGCTCGCTTGTCATAGCAAAAGGTAGCAAACCTAAAAACTTATGCATAAACCATAAAACTTGTTTGAACTCTCTCAAAAGTAACTCTTTTATTACACATATATCTAAATAGAACATATTTTTAAATGTTAGTTTTCTAAAGATATATATATATATATATATAAATTCAAAACAACACTCTATTTTCCCACTTTTTTCTATTATATTTTTATGGAAAAAAATTTCGACAATGAAAATATAAGCTATAAACTTTACACATATTATTGTAGTTCTTCGCTGTGAAATTTGATGGAGCTGACTGCTTTAAAGACAAAGTATTTTTGGGAACTTAAAAGCATGAAATATCACTATATCGGTAACTATATCTTTTTCATTATTTATAATATTATATTATTATTTTATATAATATAACAATTTTCAGTCACACCATAAATTCAACATGTGTTTTCCGATTCGATCACTGGTCCGATTATGAAAACATTGAAGTATACTTTTGTTTCCAACATCAGTCACAGAAAAATTATGTTTCAACGTTTATGGTTGTTCCGATTAAATAATCACGCAGTTTCCACACAGTTACGAAAATTGTGCTTCCTAGATGACTACATGATATTGTTGCACGTCCCCTCCTCAGGTTCTCATTCAAGAAATCTTCTTTATATAAGTATTCTATTCAACGTTTCCTTTCCTGTCGCCATTTATACACGGGTCTTGAAGTGGGACTAACCATTTCATCTTCACGCAGTTTGCGTTTCTTACCCCTTTTCTGCACCAATGATGCATTAAAATGATTACCCTACAGCGAAACAAGGAAAAAATGAAGCGTATAACGTACTTTCTGAAATATTGATACATGTAACTCTTTCTGCATAGACATATCCGTGTATATTTTTCTAGATCTTTTAACCGTTTTTTTCTAGCCTCTAGCTCTCGATATGAAGAATCTGTCTTCCTGTGTGAAGGCCCGAAAATCCTTACTTGAAAATTTGCGGAAAATTTAAAAATTTCTTTTAAATAATTAATAGTCTCATTCATAGACAAACTGCCAAAAAGTGTTAAATGTTTAAAATAGCAGCGGAAGTAAATATTTGCAAAGTAACAATTTAAAATAATTCAACAAGCGATAAAATGTTTGAGCATTAAAAATAAAATTTTGCAAATGCTGAACTGAGGTCCTCGGGTGCCACTACCGCCGACCCAAGCTAGCTCACTGGTCCCCGCTCTCGGTCCCAACATCATCAGTACCTACAACAATCAAGTCTAGTGAGTCTAAAGACTCAACATGCATATATCGTAAATAGCAAGTAAATACTACAGTAAAATTTTCATGGGATAAAATATCATGTTCTGACCAATTATAATACGTGCATAACTGAACTGAAAATCATAATGAAAATGCTCGCTCCTTGGAGCCCTGTACTGAAATAGCATGTAATAATTTTCTGGTGAGATTATGGTCTATGCAAGTGTTCCCTGAACTGAACTGAGCTGACCGATACTGGGGACCGGACCGATACTGGGGATCGGATTTTCGTCTGATCAGACTACTGCCACAGTACTGGGTGAAACAACTGAACTAACCGGTAACTGGTGACCGGACCGATACTGGGGACCGGATTTAATACTGATAGTAACGTGACCACAAGCCATATCGCATAAATCTCAAAATTTGTATTTGCACGTAATATAATTAAATCGCATAATTAAATATGAACAACTTCGATTTTCTTGCATTAAAATCATGTACTTGCGATATTTAAAAATACCTATATGACTTGATTGAAGAGAAAAAGAAGATATAAACATGCCTTGGTTTGTTTTGACTGAAAACAAACAAATTAACGACTCGGCGCGGCGGAGACGGAGTGCTCTTCACTTCCTCACTTAATTCCTTTAAATTAAGTATGCACCATAATTATTATAATAGCGTAAAAATCATAAACGTGATGCATAAACATTTAAAAATATCATGATTTTGTGCTCAGGGCGCTGCCAGGACCAAAATCTCACCCTAGGTGTAAAATGACCATTTTGCCCCTAGAAACTCAAAAATTAACGTTTCAACCCTGGACATCTAAATTTGACCCGGAGCTTGCCAAACTCCTTAATAATGTCCCAAAACATATTTAAAATATTCTTAGACGTAAACTCGAGCCAAAATCACAACTTAACCAATTTATTTAAAACTTAGACCGGGGTCCCGGTTTCACCCGAACCGACTCGAAACTTAACCAAACTTTTCCCAACTTTTTAACATAACTTAAAAACACTACACTGGTCCTAAAATCTTAAAAACCAGACCTCTAAACCTTCTCAAATTCAGACATCTAGCTGCTGTACTTTTCGTGGCTCCATATTCCTCCAAACCCATGTGCATCACTTTCTATTTGCTCCCTAACTCACAACCGGTTGGTCCAGCCCTGACTCGGCCCTACTTAGGACACTCTAAGGACCCTCTAGACTGAACCCACATCAGCTCCTTGCCCCATGCAGCTTACAAAACAGAAATGAGCGCTAGAACCCGAAACCACTACACCCGAGCTCCCATCTTCAAGCGTGCGGTCTGCTAAGCCTGGGGGTTCCAGCACGCTTCAAGCCTTTCCAAGCCTTGTCTCAGACCTAGCTACCAGGACCTGGTCCAAGGATTGGTTCAGCCCTCGCACCGCCGACTCGGCCTCTCCCCCAACCCCTACCAAAAACGTGACCCTAAGCCACCAAACCTCAATAATTCGCCCAAAGCTTACCCACGCTGCAAGGCTTCGTTCCAGCTTGCAAACCCATTTCCAACTTGACTATAACAGGCCCTTATCACACCCTACAGCAGCCCCTTGCACAAGAATTCAGGACAAAACGTGAAATGCGAAAGGTTATGCACCAAAAATCGTTTCAGTCGAAGCCACAAGCTTTGTACATGCAAGATCTGAAAATATTCGAACATGGCACACACATACAGCGTATTTACAGCATAAATGATGCAGGAAAAACAGAACATGGCATGCCTGGTGATGTTTCACGCATGGATGACGAAGATCGAAACGCCGGGGGATTGTTTGTTGCAAGAAAATGGTAGCTGAAACCTTTGCTGGAGAATTTCTGCTGAAGCCGAGAGAGAAAGGTTGGAAAACTGAGATAATTGTGTGGTTGGAGAGCAAAACGATGTGAAGGAACCCGGATGAGATTTTCTTTGCAAGGAAATGCTATGGCCGAGGGAACTAGTTGTTAAGTTGTTGAAACTGAGAGAAGAGGTTGAGGGAGGGGATAAAATCTGCTATCTTCACGTGGAGGGGCTGCTGAATAATTGAGAGAATGGAGTGGGTTGGAGAGGAGTGTCGGATGAATTAATCTTTGTGAGAGTAAATGAAAATGAGGCAACCAGCTGGAATTCATGGAGAGATGCTGTACATGTTGAACCCACGTACATAAAGAAGAGGCGAGAACTGGTCGGATGGTGGAAACATTAATAATGAGTGTAGGGTAGCTTTAATTTAATTTTAAGTATAGTTTAGGTTAATTAAGACGTACACTAATGAGCCTTAATTAAAATGAAAAGCGCTTTAAACTCAATAATCCTAAAATTAGGCCCATTAAATCCAAACATACTGCCCAAAAATATTTCGTGTTGGGAAGATTTTAAAAATATTAGCCGAACTGTCAAAAAGTCTCCCGATTCGAATAAATTTGTGTACCGATAAAAATAAAATCTTACGGGTTAAAATACCTAAAAAAAATTCCCATTTTTGAAAAATACACAATAAAATATTTTAACTTAATTTATAAAAATAACTCGTGTAATAAAATAATTTTCCTGAAAATTCCCCTGTCTCCGATCCTCGTTCGAACGTGAAATGCAACTTAAAAAAAATCTTAATACACGAACTTTTGAAATGTAATGGAATGAACATGCTATATTACCAACTTCTTAAATAAGTCTTTATTAATTTATCTCAATACTCCATCTCCGGTCCGGCCTCACTTATTTAACTGAAAAGGTAACAATTACTACTGCGTAAAATAAATAAATTTAAAGAAAAGAATTTAAATACTCATGCAATTAAAATTACTAGGAATTATGCATGGTTTATACGCAGACTGATTTATGGGTTCTACAATCTCTCCCCCTTAAATTGAATTTCGTCCCCGAAATTCGCTTATCCTTGATAATCACGAAGTTTAAAATTAGTTCTAATATTCCAATAATCCACGCTTCCGCGACGCTACTCAAAAAAAATAATAAATCTTAAGATGTCCTTATGTCTCATCGATCCCAATTATTTTACATGTCAAAATCATCGTTTGTGAATCGCAACTTAACACGATTTATAGTGACTTAGTTTTATTCTACTATGTCTTCGAATTTTGACTTTTCTCAAACTTCCCAATACTAGAAATGACAATCCAAACTTATCGCATATTACTTTCCTTATAATATGCCCATAATGTTCATCAACCTATTACATTAGCATTTATGCAGTTCAACTCAAGAAACTTTAGCACCAAAATTTACTGATCGACTTCTATCATTGCTAATACACTTAAATGTTAAAATTTATTTCAACCTCATAATAATATTAGACTAAGATCCTTGAATCGAATCTTTATCTTACGGCACCAAACTTACATAACTTAATTATTTACAAGTATATCACAATTATTAAATTGTTTCAAATCTTAAATCTCAAGTACGTTAATCCATAAAACCCAAAATGTACAATACCGACTTTCGCCTAAATAATAAATCCTTTCCATCGTAAATTACATGCTTAGACTATTCTTTTCTCAATTACGATATAGTTAAAGCCTACAACTCTTGAATCAATTCTTTACCTTACAATACCACCGAATGTAACTTAGTTATTTACAAATACGTCCCAAATATAAAATTGTTGCCAACCTTTAATTTCGAGTAAGGAGTACGACAAGTATAAAAGTCTAAAAATTTTTTTAAACAAATTAATTATGACATCTCATTATAATAATGAGATATGATATACATAATTATTTAAACATATCTAATATTATATACACTATATTTATACCATAAAATTATACAAATACATACATATACCAACGGTCATAAAACGGTAACAAACGGCTATATTTTTCTTTCTCTCTATAAATACCATCTCACAAATACATTCAATCACTCCAACTTTCTCTACTTCTCTAAAACTTATTCTTCATCAAATTATCCGAAGAAAAAGAAGATGGCTCTTGCAAATTTATTTTTAATTATTTTAGTTATTATGTTTACGATTCTTGTATTTATCGGAGAATATCCTCCTCAGGTTTTTTCTTTATTTTTAGGATTACTTGTAATTGTTGTTTATCCATTACTTTGTATTACAATCTTCATTAATTATTAAAATGCATCGTGATTTGTCGTACCACCATGGCAAACTTTTAGATTTCTTACTCAATAAAAATCTTAATATTCATTGATTGATAACTTATGTTGAACACCACTAATTCCCTTTTGTATTTATTTCACCCAAAATTTCGTATGATCAACTATACCATAATTAATTTGAAATTCAACCTTAAGCAACCCAAATAGTTTTGGATACATAATTCCAACACACATTCACTTATTCCCAAGTTTCTTCATAACTTACAAAAAATTTCTCAAGACAAAATGTCTACCTTAATTCTTACATGCGTCGTCTATCGAATAACCTAATCATCAATCATACCCAACCTTATAGAAATATCAAATTCCAACAAAGGTACAAGCTTAACTGTTACATTCATGACTAAAACTTATGACACATCAAACTTATATTCCCAAAAATTTACTAACTCAATGTTTATCCTTATAACTTAACTAACCGATCAAATTTTTCTTAAATCGTCGTCACTTTAAATTCTTAATTTGCCACAATATTATTTCACTAACGCTTAAATTTTCACGCATAAGATTGATTCATCCTACGATGTCCTTGGTTACCATTGATTATAACATTATAACCCAAATATCTAAATATTCTACATTTCCTTCGAGCCTAAATAACCAAAAATTTCTATCATTTAAACCATTCAATTCTCACTTACTACTAAATAAGTTCTCAAGTTTCTTAAAATTGAAAAATTAAATCTTACTTTCCTCGAATATCGTCCATTTTTTTTTAATATATAATCTCGAAAATTGCACAATTATCCATGAGTCCTCAGTATTCTCAATTTCATTTTATAGATTTCCCGCATCATAAGGTTCAATAGCCTTAAGTTTATTAAACCCAAAATTAATTCCCATAACACGTGTTACATTTCTATAAATACTTAAAATCCCAAGTGTTTTTCAAAAGCTCGCAATTACATCCTTAAAATTTTTGGAACTTGCACTCTGGCCCTTACAGTTTTCCAAATTTACATTTTGGCCCTACAACTCTTCGAAATTTGCCTCATTGTTCCCATAAAATTTTTCATCTTTACCTCATTAAACTTTTAAATTCTCAAACTCAGAATTAAATCCCAAAATATTGTAAATTCAAAAATAGTCCCTTAGAATTTTGTTTTGCACCTAGGTCCTCAAATTATGGGTTATTACAATTGGATCCTTAAAATTCTTACTTTATGCCATTCAATCCTTAAATCCAACTAGGTAGAGCATGCATCCGAAATAATTTCTACAATTTTATACTTCCCAAGAATCGTCGTAGTCTTCGAATCATTAATCCTTACAGGGAATCCTCAAAATTTAATTCAACTAGCAACCATGACCCATCATTAATTTCTTGTAAATTCTACAAGTCCCGAAAACATTCATAATCTTTAAGGTTAACTTATAGCTCATAAGTAGAACATCAGTACTACTAACCCAAAAATTAATATAGTCAAATATTTTACGACCTCTCCTAATGCCCAATAGAAAAATTCTTATTTATGTCCGGTGGGGGTGGAGATGCATTTCCCTCCTACCTCTGATACTCACCATCCTCATGACGGCGTTCATCATTCCTCGCGCGCTAAACAAGGCGTCTAGAAGGCATATTGTTCCATACATAACCCGTACGTAACTAACATGCATAATTCCATAATTTATTTTAACTGAACTCTGAAATAGTGAAAATCTGGAAGCATACTGACAAAATAATTTATGCTTTAAATAAAATGCTGAACAAAATGCTGAACTGTAAAACTTACAGACCGAAGACGTGACTTCGTGAGCTTCTCGTGGTCAGTAGTAGTGTAACCCTTTACAAGAACATAGGCTCTGATACCAACTGTGAAGGCCCGAAAATCTTTACTTGAAAATTTGCGGAAAATTTAAAAATTTTCTTTTAAATAATTAATAGTCTCATTCATAGACAAACTGCCAAAAAGTGTTAAATGTTTAAAATAGCAGCGGAAGTAAATATTTGCAAAGTAACAATTTAAAATAATTCAACAAGCGATAAAATGTTTGAGCATTAAAAATAAAATTTTGCAAATGCTGAACTGAGGTCCTCGGGTGCCACTACCGCCGACCCAAGCTAGCTCACTGGTCCCCGCTCTCGGTCCCAACATCATCAGTACCTACAACAATCAAGTCTAGTGAGTCTAAAGACTCAACATGCATATATCGTAAATAGCAAGTAAATACTACAGTAAAATTTTCATGGGATAAAATATCATGTTCTGACCAATTATAATACGTGCATAACTGAACTGAAAATCATAATGAAAATGCTCGCTCCTTGGAGCCCTGTACTGAAATAGCATGTAATAATTTTCTGGTGAGATTATGGTCTATGCAAGTGTTCCCTGAACTGAACTGAGCTGAGCTGACCGATACTGGGGACCGGACCGATACTGGGGATCGGATTTGCGTCTGATCAGACTACTGCCACAGTACTGGGTGAAACAACTGAACTAACCGGTAACTGGTGACCGGACCGATACTGGGGACCGGATTTAATACTGATAGTAACGTGACCACAAGCCATATCGCATAAATCTCAAAATTTGTATTTGCACGTAATATAATTAAATCGCATAATTAAATATGAACAACTTCGATTTTCTTGCATTAAAATCATGTACTTGCGATATTTAAAAATACCTATATGACTTGATTGAAGAGAAAAAGAAGATGTTAGAAACTTAATTCCGGCGTTTGACAAAAAGACTCAACTGAATTCAGCAACTAAAGCTACCAACTGATCGACTTAACTGAATCAAGCTCAACTGATAAGTTCAGCACATAATATATCAGCAGATGTTCTCGCCAGTTCATTTTCGCCAACTGATCGTTATCAGCTGATTCCTCAGCTGTACACGTCATCAAGTGAAAACGACAACCGACAAATAGTACAGTCTAACTGCAACAGTAGTAGTGGAACGCCGCATTTCAGAAAAGGTGCAGTGTACGATCTGTCAGAGAATATCGACGTGGCAAATAACGGGTGTTATTCAAATTAATGTTACCGTTGACAGAAGCCTATAAATACTCGAAGAGAGCAGCTGAAGAATACACCGATTCTGAACTACTCATTTTACTTGCTGTTACTCTGCGAAAATACTTTCTCAACTTTGTCAACACAGCTCAAGCTTATAAGATTTATCAGTAGCATTCAGGCTACGTTTTTGAGCTAGAAAAAGCACTTTGTAATCTTCGATAAATTGTACAAGTTGTGCTAAGATCAGTTGTGATCTGTAAAAGAGTTGTTAACTAAGAGTTTCAGTCTTGGCAATAGATAAGTCCAAACTGAAGTGGGTCAGTACACGTTATTGTATTTGATCAAAGTCTTTTAGTGAATATCCTATCTTTGTGATAGAAGGGGTGACGTAGGAGTTATTCAAATCTCCGAACATCCAGAAACATTTCCTGTGTCATTTACTTTCAGTTATTCGTTCTATCTTTCAGTCAGTTAATTTTCCGCAACTGTTTTATTCAGTTTAACTGATTGTTATCGACCAACAAGATACTTGAGTCAGTTTATAACAAAACTGAACTCAACTTTTCGAAGAAGTTATAAATTTAGCAAGTGTTTATTCAACCCCCCCCTTCTAAACACTTTCACCTTGAGTTAACCGATCCTATCAAGTGGTATCAGAGCAAAGGTCATCTTGTCATAGAACATATTCTCAACTGATTCATCATGTCTTCTTTCAACAAAATTCCTATGTTTTCCAGGGAAGACTTTGACGACTGGAAAATCAGAATGCAGGCTCACTTAGCTGCACAAGATGATGATATGTGGTACGTCATAACTGACGGGCCAATGAAAATTCTAAAAGCAAACACAGCAGTTGCCATCACTGAAGGGGCACCTCAACGAATCGAAAAACCCAGAGATGAGTGGACTGCTGAAGATAAAAGGAAAGCAAACCTTGACAATGTAGCCAAGGACATACTGTATAAAACACTGGACAAGATAACGTTCAGTAAGATCAAGATGTGCAAGACAGGGAAAGAAATATGGGAAAAGCTAATTCAGTTATGTGAGGGAAATGAGCAAACAAAGGAAAACAAACTTTCTGTTGCTGTACAGAAGTTTGACAACATCAAAATGAAAGCTGGAGAATCAATGCTTGAATATGATGAAAGAACCAGTGGAATCATAAATGAACTGAATGCACTTGGAAAGGTGTATACAAACAAAGAAGTGGCTCTCAAGATTATCAGAGGACTTCCCAGGGAATGGGATGTCAAGACAATGGCTATGAGGGAATCAAAAGACTTGAACAAAGTTGAAATTCATGATTTGTTTGCTGATCTGAAAGCTTATGAGTTTGAGTTACAAACTCGAGGAGAAGCAGAACCATCAACACCTTCAGCAACTACTGCTTTGACTGCTATAAGAACAGAACCAACTGGTTCAGTGGAGAAAGCTGCAGATCAATTGAGCAATGATGCTATGTCATTGTTTATCAGAAAGTTTGGTAGATTCATGAGGAAGAATCAGGGAAATTTTCAGAAAAGCTACCAAAGAAACAACTCCAGAGAAGAGTCAAACGCTTGCTATAACTGTGGAAAGCCAGGACATTTCATTGCTGACTGTCCAAAACCAAAGAAGGACAGTCAAGTCTCAACTGAACGGAAAAAGAAATCATACGAGCACAAAAGGAGACCTAAGGATGAAAGGAAAAACTATAAAAAGAAGCATGAAGTGCTAGTAGCTGAAGAAAGCAAAGCCAAATGGGCAGAGACTGACAGTGATGAGTCAGAAGCAGAAACTTCATACAGTTCTAGTGACGAAGAGGAAGAAGTCAATTGTCTGATGGCTGATGAGACGGAAGATCAATCAGATAATCAGCAGGTATTCGACTTTAGCTCAACTGATTTCTCAAGAGATGAACTTATTTCTACTCTTCATGACATGGTAAGTGAGTATCAAAAGCTTGCTTTATCGTTTGAAAAAGCCAAGGCAAAGCAAGATGATCCCTTGGACAACAATACTAAAACTGATCAGTCAGTTGAGATGTTGAGTCTAAAAAGGGAAATTGCTGAGCTCAATGCTGAAAAGAGCAGGAATCAATTGTTGATTCAAAAATTGATGCTTGAAAATGCAAAGCACAACGAGCTCATTCAGGCTTGGAATAAATCTTCTGCAACTTTAACTGATATTCAAAATTCGCAAAAATCAGTTGCTGACAAAACTGGACTAGGGTTCAGTAGTCAAAGTGAGATTACTTCCAATAATACTCAGCCACAACTGAATATGGGCAAAGGAAAATTCATTCACTTTGTCAAATCAGTCGTGGAACAAGAACAGCTTGAACCAAGTAAACTGATTGAACCGGCCATCGAGAACAAGAACAAGGAAAACAGATATGGTATTGGATATAGTCCAAATGTTTCAACTGACTCTCGTAGTCAAAGATCGAAAAGAATTTCAAAACAATTTTCAAATGAATACTCCAACTACTATAACTGTAAGCCTGTTCAGAAGCGATATTGGCTGAACAATCAGTTGGGAAAGGAAAAATCACACATTGTTTCACCTATGCATCACACACAAAGCACACACAAAACGAGAAGGACCACATGGAATACAGCAACTGGACGGCCAATCAGACTGATCCAAGTTTGGATTCCTAAAGGACTAATCAACTTCGGACCCAAATAAACAAAGGGTACCACAATCTTATTTTGTATTTGACTGCAGGTAACAGGCACAAGTACTGGATCTATATGGTATCTGGACAGTGGATGCTCACGCCACATGACAGGAGATTCAAGGATATTATCTCAACTAGTCAAATACACTGGTCCAAAGATTAGTTTTGGAGACAACTCGAAAGGTAAAACTGTGGGTAAGGGTAAGCTTATCCATGGTAACTTCACAATTAATGATGTTTTGTTAGTCGAAAATCTTAAGTATAATCTGATAAGCATCAGTCAGTTATGCGATAATGGATTTTCAGTTCAATTTGACAAACTTAGTTGCTCAGTCAAAAACTCAACTGATGAGATTATTCTAACTGGCAAAAGATGTGGAAACACATACAAAGTCAGCTGGAATGATCAACCTTATGCACCAGTGTGTCTTATTGCTTCAAAATCTTCCAAAAACTGGTTATGGCATAAGAGATTAAACCACTTGAATTTCAAATCTATTGCATATTTGAGTAAACATGATCTTGTTACTGGGCTGCCCAAAATAGATTTTACAAAAGACAAAATTTGCTCAGCATGTCAGTTTGGCAAACAAATAAAATCTTCTTTTAAGAACAAGGGTCGTAAATCTTCTTCCCGATGCTTAGAACTGTTACATATGGATCTCTTTGGTCCAATACCGGTGATGAGCTTAGGGGGAATGAAATACACCTTGGTGGTTGTAGATGATTTTTCAAGATTCACATGGGTCATTTTTCTCAAGACCAAAGAGCAAACTGCTGCTCAACTGATCAAGCTTTTCAAAAGATTATCAAATGAAAAATCAGTTGGAATTGATAGAATCAGATCCGATCGAGGAACTGAATTCATCAATCAAATTCTTTCAAACTATTTAGAGAATACTGGAATCAAACATGAGCTCTCAGCAGCAAGAACTCCTCAGCAAAATGGTGTAGCTGAACGGAGAAATCGAACGCTTAAGGAAGCTGCTAGAACAGTGCTTGCTGATTCTAGTATCTCTCAAAGGTTTTGGGCAGAAGCAGTGAACACTGCGTGTTACACTCAAAACAGATCAATGATTAATAAGAATCATTTGAAAACACCGTATGAGATCTGGCATGGAAGAAAAAGTGTGGTTTCTTACTTTAAAATATTCGGCTGCAGATGTTTTATACTCGACAATGGTAAAACTCATTTAAAAGCTTTTGATGCTAAATCTGCAGAAGGAATATTTCTTGGTTATTCATCAGTAAGTAAAGCTTACAGAGTCTTCAACAAAAACACTTTAAATGTTGAAGAAACTATTCATGTTGTCTTTGATGAAACTGTACTAACTGATAAGCCAACTGATACAGTTGAGCTAGCTGACAGATTTACAGATATCAGTTTGGAGGATGATGATGAAGAAGATATTCATATCAATCAAAGTAATCTCCAAACACCTGAACCTGAAATATTAGACCAGGCTGATGAATTGGAAGCTAATCAGTTAGTAGAACAAACAAATGAGACTCAGTTGCCAACTGAAGCAGCTCCAACTGAAATTGAGACCAATCAGTTACCTACTGAAGCAGTTACCAATATGGAATCAACAAATGCTGAACTCAGATGGAAGAAATCACATCCTCCAGAATTGGTGATAGGTAATCCATCTGATCCGGTAAGAACGAGAAATCAAATGCTTAACTTATTCATTCATTCCGCTTTTGTATCTCAACTGGAACCAAAGAAAACTGACGAAGCTCTTGCTGATCCTAACTGGATAAATGCTATGCAAGAAGAGTTAAATCAGTTTATCCATAATAATGTCTGGAATTTAGTTCCAAGACCGATTTCCAAAACTGTTATAGGTACAAAATGGGTTTACAGGAACAAACTGAACGAGGATGGTTTAGTTGTGCGCAACAAAGCAAGGCTAGTTGCACAAGGATACAGGCAGGAAGAAGGGATTGATTATGATGAGACATATGCACCAGTTGCAAGACTGGAAGCAATAAGGATATTCCTGGCCTATGCATCATTCAAAAATTTCAAAGTGTATCAAATGGATGTTAAAAGCGCATTTCTTAATGGACAATTGCAGGAAGAAGTCTACGTCGAACAACCTCTAGGTTTTGTTAATCATCAACTTCCTGATCATGTATATCATTTGAACAAAGCACTGTATGGTCTTAAACAAGCTCCAAGAGCTTGGTACGAAACCCTTTCAAAATTTCTAACTGATCATGATTTTTCTGTTGGATCAGTTGATAAGACGTTGTTCAAATTTTCTAAGAATGATCATATCTTACTTGTCCAAATTTATGTTGATGATATCATATTTGGGTCAACTAACCCCAAATTATGTGAGAAATTTGCTAAGTTGATGCAGGAAAAATTC
The DNA here is from genome assembly GCF_022965805.1 of Primulina eburnea. NCBI lineage: Eukaryota > Viridiplantae > Streptophyta > Magnoliopsida > Lamiales > Gesneriaceae > Primulina > Primulina eburnea. Next base: position 12,712,829 of record NC_133110.1, read on the forward strand.
GAAATGAGCATGATGGGTGAACTGACTTTCTTTCTTGGATTACAAGTGAAGCAATTGGATTCAGGCACCTTCATCAGTCAAACAAAATATACAAAGGAATTGCTAAAGAAATTTGGCATGGAATCATGTTCAGCTGCAAGCACTCCCATGAGCTCATCAGTTAAACTAGACACTGATCAAGGGGGAATATCAGTTGAAACGACGCTTTACAGAGGTTTAATAGGTTCATTATTGTATCTAACTGCTAGTCGTCCTGATATTGTGTTTGCTGTCTGTATGTGTGCTAGATTTCAGGCAAATCCTAAGCAATCACATTTTGCTGCTGCCAAACGTATTTTGAAATATCTTAAAGGCACACAAAATGTTGGGTTATGGTATTCTAAAGACTCATCTTTCAATTTAGTTGGTTATTCAGATGCAGACTATGCAGGATGTAAACTTGATCGAAAAAGCACAAGTGGATCATGTCAGTTTCTAGGAGACCGACTGATTTCTTGGTTCAGCAAAAAGCAAACATCCATAGCAACTTCCACAACTGAAGCAGAATATCTTGCTGCTGGAAGCTGCTGTGCCCAACTGCTCTGGATTCAGCAACAACTGAGAGATTATGGAGTTGATGCTAAAGAATCACCTATATTTTGTGACAACACAAGCACAATTGCTATAACCTACAATCCAGTTCTTCACTCTCGAACCAAACACATAGATGTCAGACATCACTTCATCAGAGATCATGCTCTCAAGAAGGAAATCAGACTGGAATACGTATCAACTGAACAACAAGCAGCTGATATCTTCACCAAACCACTACCCGAGACTAAGTTTTCTTACTTTAGAAATATACTTGGTTTAATTGAGTTATCATAAATCAGTTTATTGGAAGTACATCAGTTGTTCATTTTTTTTATTATTAGTGTTGTTTCATTTTGTTTCAGTTTCTCGTTATCAACTGCTGAGAATGTTAAAACTCATCCTTGCAAACATATATCAAAATAAAAATAACAGTTTTTCATTCATCACTGAGAAAATTCTTTTTGATTACATTGTTCAGTTCCTGCTCTACAGAATCTCTCCAGTTTGTTAACCATGCTCTCAGGTCTTCATCTTGAATGGCAACAAAGCTGGTCGGGCTCGATACTTCTCGAGCTTCCTCTGCTGGCTGGGAGTGGTAGCCATTTCATTCTCCCAGAGGAAATGGAGCCCCTGGAGATCTTCTTGATACTTGAGGATATAGTGGAAAGCTTCATCCTCCACCTGCTTCTTCAAGCACTCCATCGCTTTCTTCATCATCTCCTCTGCCTTCTTCATAGTCTTGCTAGTACCAGCTCCTGCCATTTTCTTTCTTTTCTTACTATATCTGTTTCTTAAAGATATTTGTTACTGACCGAGTGTATCTTATTTATAGAACAGGATGAGGAAAACCAAAGGACTCTACTTTTTAGACGTCGATTTATCTTCTAAATTTCAGGATTTATTTAATCTTGTCTTAAGCGTTTTTAGTTCTTATTAATGCTCGCATTAAGGGGGAACATTAACAGGAACTCTTGGACTTCCAGCTCTTGCCATGTGTGTTTATTGCTTAATGATATGTGTTTAACTCTAACTGATTCAATTGAATTTATAGCACAGGATGACGCAAGATGAACTGATGACGTCAGCCGACGATTATTCTCCTAAGCAATAAGATTTTCTTCTATTTTAATGCTTAAATCTTCAGCTTCTGCATATTTTAAAGAGGAATAATCTGATTTAAAATGATGACTGAGAAGTCAGTTGTTAGTAAAATCTCGACTGAACTCACTCAGTTTTTATTAACTGACAGCTCAGTTGAGAAATTTTCTAATCTTCTCACATACGTCATTCATTTAATCACACTTTATTCAGATGTATCGACGTGACTGATTTACTAGCATTAAATGCTCTCTGACAACCAATCAGAAGTTGCAACGTGCCACTTTCCAAATCATTTAATTATCCACTTGCTTAGTACACACGTACACACGTTTTTTTTTAAAAGAAACAAAAATTCTTTGGACTGACACGTGTCCAGAACTTGAAATGGTCACGTACATATGTACTATTACCCGCCTATTTTCAGTCTTATTTCTCGACTACTTCAAACACTCCTTAGAGCAAGAACTACCTCATTTCTCGAATTCTCTTTCAGGCAATTTATCAGTTATCAATGGCAACTCAAATTCCCGCTTTCATGCTCAATGCTATGGCCATCAACTTTGGATCTTTATTATCCTTCGGCGATGCTGATGTCCAGAAAGTTTTCCAGAAACTTGAAATTGCTGGTCTACAAACATTTTTGGGCCAATCCTCTCAGGAAATCTATCTCAAAGAACTTCAGGATTTCTACTCTTCTGGCGTGATTGACTCTGAGGGAAATATCAAGTCTACTATCAATCATCAATCACTGATCATTTCTGAAGACTCTCTTGGTGATTTATTTCAGTTACCTTCTGAAGGTATTGCTCAACTCTCAGATGTCAAAGCCTCTGACATTGAAGAGATGCAAGTCTCTCTTTCTCTTGATGGACGAAAGATTAAGGTCTCAGATCCTAAGAAAGAACTGAAATATGAAGTTCAACTGCTAGCTGATGTTGTTGCTAAAGGTATTTTGGCAAAGGCAGGATCATTCGCAGCCTTAACTTTAGAGAAATTTCAGGCCATTACCGTCATTATGGCTGGTCACAAATTCAACTGGAGGCATCTCATTTTTAATGTCCTGAAGAATATGTTTATGTCTTCTAAACAATCCAAGGGTTTCGCGGTTCAAATCAGTTATTTACTGAAAGCTAAAGGCTTAGTGGCTGAGGACTCTGAGAGAACCTCGAAATTCAAGGTGTTCAATGCAAAGAACACAATGCCAATCAAATCCAAAATGGACTTGACCACTACTCAGTTTGTGAAAATCAAACAGGAAATTGGGACTCAGTTAGCCGCTACCAAATCAGTCAGGAAAATCAAAGCGTTGGCTCAACGGGATGTTACCAAAAGAAAATTGGTTTTGAGCTCATCAGAATCAGAAAGGACTCCATCTCCTCACATTGTGAAGAAGCCAAGAACTCAAAGGATTAAAACAACTTCTGAAGTAAACACTCCAACTGACAAAATGATTTCCTCCACTGTTCAGCAACCTATCGAGGCAATTCCTCTGCAAATTATTCCACAAGATGATTCAGCAAGTATCATAAAGAAATCGGTTAGGACGCAAGCTCCTATCACTCAAATATCTCGACCAATTGGTGTGGCACCTGCCAGACCTAAAGGGATAAAGCTTGTCGAGCCGATCGAATCAACTCGAACAGGACTGGAAATCCCTCATCTCTTAAGTGGTGATAAAGGGAAAGGAAAATTAATTGTGGAACCCAGACCAACAAATCCGATTCAGACTCATATTGATCTCGTATGGGCAAAAGTGAACAGTTTTGCTGCTGCAAAGACTAAGTCTTATGACGCCTGGGTAGTCTTTCGTACTGCAGTTTTTGCCAAGCAACTGAAAGAGCAGTCCGAACTCAAAAGATTTATCAAGCTAGAGGCCCTTGTTCTCCGCACGGTCAAAGCTGCCTCTATTGCTCAAGCCTTGGAGAGAAAAAGCTATTTCTTTGATCAACTGAGAGCAAAGAAGTTGTCTCAGATTGTCGCTAAACTTAAACACAACTACATGCCAACTGCCCCTACTGCGTATGCTGATCAAGCTGTAATCACTCAGCTTGACACTGATCTTATGGGAATACTATCTCGTATCAAATTTTGGGAGTCGGATCAAGAACTCGTGGTATACCAAGGAGATTCAGATGATGACAATGAGGAACAAGATGAAACAGCATCCTCTGACAAAACAGCACCATCATCCGCCTTGGTTCTGGTTCCTACTGAAGAACCAGTTTCTGATAAGCTTCTTTCACCATCTATTGAACAACCGCTCTATACTGAAGCTGAGCTATCTCTTGCTCATATTGATGAAGTGATTCAAGCAGTAGTAGAGGAGTCTCACTTTAATGCACCAGTTAATGATCCAGTTGATCACTCTGCTGATCAAACCAATCCAGAGGTCCCTATTACCTCAGTCGAAATTGTTCCACCAGACCTATCTGATGATCAGGTCTTACACATTGATATGCAAGTTGAACCAATCGATAATTCACCAGAGGCAACAGTTCAGGATGTGTTACCATCATCTGTCCAACATCCTCCCTCCTCATCCAAAGATCAAGAAGAAAAGACTGCTGATGAAACTTTGGTTCAAGGAACAATAACTGGAACTGATACTTCAGTTCAGCCAAATACTGATAACAAGTCAACTGACCAAGCTTTGGTCATTTCTCAGCAACCACAACTTGAAGCAGGCACTTCTCAACAATCCAATCCTCCAACTTCAGCAGATTTTGATCTCATTTTTGAGGAAGTCCAACATATGCAGAACAGCATGAATCAAATACTCTCTGCTATTGCCAAAATTCAGACTACGCAGGTTTTGCACAGTGCGAAGTTAGAAAACAATGAGGAATCACTCAAAAGACTGAAGAAAATCGAAGCTGCTGTTTCCGCCCTCTCTTTTGCAGTTGATGACATTCCGAAAAACAAAAATCTCATATCCGGTCTGACTGCTACTCAACAAACTCTCAATCAACACGTCAACAATGTGGAATCACTTCTATCTCGGAAAATTGATCTACTGCAAGTCACTTTGTCCACCACTGTTGAAAATTTGTCAGGAACTATCACAGTTCTCTCTTCTCATGTTCGCAAGCTATCTGACAAAATAGAGAAGTTTGACAAAAAGGGGGAAGAGCAGAAGAATTCTTAGTAGAGCTTTATTCATTGTATCAGATCTCTATTACTTCAGTTATTGATCTTATTTTATCTACTATGAGGAATTCAGTTATTTATTTCAAAGTTTTGTCAAAACACCATAAAGGGGGAAATTGTTAGAAACTTAATTCCGGCGTTTGACAAAAAGACTCAACTGAATTCAGCAACTAAAGCTACCAACTGATCGACTTAACTGAATCAAGCTCAACTGATAAGTTCAGCACATAATATATCAGCAGATGTTCTCGCCAGTTCATTTTCGCCAACTGATCGTTATCAGCTGATTCCTCAGCTGTACACGTCATCAAGTGAAAACGACAACCGACAAATAGTACAGTCTAACTGCAACAGTAGTAGTGGAACGCCGCATTTCAGAAAAGGTGCAGTGTACGATCTGTCAGAGAATATCGACGTGGCAAATAACGGGTGTTATTCAAATTAATGTTACCGTTGACAGAAGCCTATAAATACTCGAAGAGAGCAGCTGAAGAATACACCGATTCTGAACTACTCATTTTACTTGCTGTTACTCTGCGAAAATACTTTCTCAACTTCGTCAACACAGCTCAAGCTTATAAGATTTATCAGTAGCATTCAGGCTACGTTTTTGAGCTAGAAAAAGCACTTTGTAATCTTCGATAAATTGTACAAGTTGTGCTAAGATCAGTTGTGATCTGTAAAAGAGTTGTTAACTAAGAGTTTCAGTCTTGGCAATAGATAAGTCCAAACTGAAGTGGGTCAGTACACGTTATTGTATTTGATCAAAGTCTTTTAGTGAATATCCTATCTTTGTGATAGAAGGGGTGACGTAGGAGTTATTCAAATCTCCGAACATCCAGAAACATTTCCTGTGTCATTTACTTTCAGTTATTCGTTCTATCTTTCAGTCAGTTAATTTTCCGCAACTGTTTTATTCAGTTTAACTGATTGTTATCGACCAACAAGATACTTGAGTCAGTTTATAACAAAACTGAACTCAACTTTTCGAAGAAGTTATAAATTTAGCAAGTGTTTATTCAACCCCCCCCTTCTATACACTTTCACCTTGAGTTAACCGATCCTATCAGAAGATATAAACATGCCTTGGTTTGTTTTGACTGAAAACAAACAAATTAACGACTCGGCGCGGCGGAGACGGAGTGCTCTTCACTTCCTCACTTAATTCCTTTAAATTAAGCATGCACCATAATTATTATAATAGCGTAAAAATCATAAACGTGATGCATAAAAATTTAAAAATATCATGATTTTGTGCTCAGGGCGCTGCCAGGACCAAAATCTCACCCTAGGTGTAAAATGACCATTTTGCCCCTAGAAACTCAAAAATTAACGTTTCAACCCTGGACCTCTAAATTTGACCCGGAGCTTGCCAAACTCCTTAATAATGTCCCAAAACATATTTAAAATATTCTTAGACGTAAACTCGAGCCAAAATCACAACTTAACCAATTTATTTAAAACTTAGACCGGGGTCCCGGTTTCACCCGAACCGACTCGAAACTTAACCAAACTTTTCCCAACTTTTTAACATAACTTAAAAACACTACACTGGTCCTAAAATCTTAAAAACCAGACCTCTAAACCTTCTCAAATTCAGACATCTAGCTGCTGTACTTTTCGTGGCTCCATATTCCTCCAAACCCATGTGCATCACTTTCTATTTGCTCCCTAACTCACAACCGGTTGGTCCAGCCCTGACTCGGCCCTACTTAGGACACTCTAAGGACCCTCTAGACTGAACCCACATCAGCTCCTTGCCCCATGCAGCTTACAAAACAGAAATGAGCGCTAGAACCCGAAACCACTACACCCGAGCTCCCATCTTCAAGCGTGCGGTCTGCTAAGCCTGGGGGTTCCAGCACGCTTCAAGCCTTTCCAAGCCTTGTCTCAGACCTAGCTACCAGGACCTGGTCCAAGGATTGGTTCAGCCCTCGCACCGCCGACTCGGCCTCTCCCCCAACCCCTACCAAAAACGTGACCCTAAGCCACCAAACCTCAATAATTCGCCCAAAGCTTACCCACGCTGCAAGGCTTCGTTCCAGCTTGCAAACCCATTTCCAACTTGACTATAACAGGCCCTTATCACACCCTACAGCAGCCCCTTGCACAAGAATTCAGGACAAAACGTGAAATGCGAAAGGTTATGCACCAAAAATCGTTTCAGTCGAAGCCACAAGCTTTGTACATGCAAGATCTGAAAATATTCGAACATGGCACACACATACAGCGTATTTACAGCATAAATGATGCAGGAAAAACAGAACATGGCATGCCTGGTGATGTTTCACGCATGGATGACGAAGATCGAAACGCCGGGGGATTGTTTGTTGCAAGAAAATGGTAGTTGAAACCTTTGCTGGAGAATTTCTGCTGAAGCCGAGAGAGAAAGGTTGGAAAACTGAGATAATTGAGTGGTTGGAGAGCAAAACGATGTGAAGGAACCCGGATGAGATTTTCTTTGCAAAGAAATGCTATGGCCGAGGGAACTAGTTGTTAAGTTGTTGAAACTGAGAGAAGAGGTTGAGGGAGGGGATAAAATCTGCTATCTTCACGTTGAGGGGCTGCTGAATAATTGAGAGAATGGAGTGGGTTGGAGAGGAGTGTCGGATGAATTAATCTTTGTGAGAGTAAATGAAAATGAGGCAACCAGCTGGAATTCATGGAGAGATGCTGTACATGTTGAACCCACGTACATAAAGAAGAGGCGAGAACTGGTCGGATGGTGGAAACATTAATAATGAGTGTAGGGTAGCTTTAATTTAATTTTAAGTATAGTTTAGGTTAATTAAGACGTACACTAATGAGCCTTAATTAAAATAAAAAGCGCTTTAAACTCAATAATCCTAAAATTAGGCCCATTAAATCCAAACATACTCCCCAAAAATATTTCGTGTTGGGAAGATTTTAAAAATATTAGCCGAACCGTCAAAAAGTCTCCCGATTCGAATAAATTTGTGTACCGATAAAAATAAAATCTTACGGGTTAAAATACCTAAAAAAATTCCCATTTTTGAAAAATACACAATAAAATATTTTAACTTAATTTATAAAAATAACTCGTGTAATAAAATAATTTTCCTGAAAATTCCCCTGTCTCCGATCCTCGTTCGAACGTGAAATGCAACTTAAAAAAAAATCTTAATACACGAACTTTTGAAATGTAATGGAATGAACATGCTATATTACCAACTTCTTAAATAAGTCTTTATTAATTTATCTCAATACTCCATCTCCGGTTCGGCCTCACTTATTTAACTGAAAAGGTAACAATTACTACTGCGTAAAATAAATAAATTTAAAGAAAAGAATTTAAATACTCATGCAATTAAAATTACTAGGAATTATGCATGGCTTATACGCAGACTGATTTACGAGTTCTACATCCTGCATGTTGACCGTGTTTATATACACGATTAAACTAAACTCCTCAACCACAAATTCTAGTCTAACTTCCTCGATGTAGAAGAGAGACAAAAGTAATATGAAGGCCTAAAGCCAAGAAGAGACTGAAAAGAAATTTGGAAATCAACCAAAGCAAAACTCATCAAAAGGAAAAGGATTTGTGCACGGCGGACAGATAACCAACCATTTGATTCGATAAAGTTATGTTCTACAAGAAACAGAAAAGTCATTTGGAATAAAACTAAATACCCAAAATCAAAGTAGAAAGATACATCATAGAAAAATGATTAAATTTTAGGAAAATGCAGCAACGATTGCCAACAAGCAAGACCCTTTAGGGAATATGATAGATAGTAGTTCATGATACAAGAAACGTCAGTTGGGTTTAAATGCTCTAGCACTTGTGCATCAATTCGATTTCTTGAACCAAAGTTCGTCAAGTGGCAAGGATAAATGATGGAGAAAAGTATCATCCCCTAATTCCCATAAAATTTATACAAACATTGACGGGATAGTATTGATCTCTGGGAAGAAATAGAAGCCCAGTAGAAAGTCCAGACAAGACAAAAAGGACACACGGCCATAAATATTTATCATGCACGCATAAATGGAATTATAATTAAATCACATATCATGTGATTGATATTCCCTATTGGTATATATTTTTGACCAACAAATCCAAAAAAGTTTTTGAAGAGAAAACTCGAACAATAGCAGGGAATACAAAAGAAGTAGAAATTGAAAACTAAATTCAATAAGAAAAAAAAGATATTATGACAAGGCGCCAAATATCACCATATTCAATCAACAAGTGAGGCATTGATAACTTAAAGGGGGTAAAGTATGGGTGGTAAAGAGACAAATGAAAGAGCTGTGAGGACAGGCATACTAAAGCAAATTATTTCTGATTGTCAAGGAAAATTTGTAGTCCACTTCGTTTTTGCAATATAGCTTATGGATTGACGGTAATGATATCATTCGGTACTCATCTTAATTGTGGGGAGGCAAGTAGAAACAGGTTATCAACCTGGCAATCCAATTTCGTAGGAGGCAATTGACTAAAAAAAATAGCTTTCAGTACCTCAAAATAACTTTAGGCAAGTGTTTAAAAGCTGATGGGTTCCCTTGTTCCGAAACTTTTTTGCGTACTTCTCTTGCCTCCTCGCTAGAAAGAGAATCAACAGCCAGCCAACATACTTCATGAAATACAAAAATATCTACTAAGCTCAAAATGCTATACTACTGAGCAATATTTGCCCTGCACCATTTTATGCATTAATACTTTGTGTGACCAGTACATTACCACCAAATCACTGTCTTCGATGAAAAAAAAAATATGTCATTTGCAGACACACAAGTGTAAACATGGAATTCAAGTGATTCAAACAGAAGTTCCAGAGAAGACAGTCTCATTGCCCCTTGGTCAGTGAACTTTTGAAATTGGCCTTCGGATAGTTTTATCTTAATTGCCTAGATTACATATTAGACGTTCTTTCTAAAGCAGAAGGGAATAAAATGACTTTGAAGAAATAAATTAATTGAGCTATCAGAAGCGACCATATCTAATAATGAGAAAAGAATAAACTTTGGTGGTGACATAACTGTTATAACATGAAATTGACTACTCTAAAAAATTGGTTTGAAAACTATCAAGAATCAGCAGAAAAAAGGCTTGATCACTCACCTGTTGTCGGCAAAATAAAAATGTTTTGATGATGACTGATTGTCAAGAGAATGCAGCATACCATTAAGTCTTTCAATTTTCTGCATCCAAAAAGTTAAATTTCAGAATAAAGAACCTGCATGATAGCTATCTCGAGAATCCGAGACCCAAAAAACCAGAAACTCTAAAATAAAACCTTTTTTTTCAGTTTGAAGCTTCTGCAAAATATATCCAATGTCTTGGGTCTTCATCAACATCAGCTCTTCTTTAGTGTACTTATTAGCCTGGCTCCTTTACAAAATCCAAATTCAACAGCTAATATTCAAATTACACTCAAATAAATATCCTCAAAAGAGAACAGATAGCCTCATAAAAATAAAAATTTCCAGCTTACTCGGGTTTATGGACTCCGCCAACAGTTTTTGTTTTAATCATCTTGAAGTAAAATTAATTTGGGTTCCTCAATGTTGCTTTTTCCTTAAGTTTCTGTTATAAACACGCTGAAGCGACTTACCATAAAATAAGAACTCGCCAAATTTCGTTCATAAAATGCAACAAAAACCAACAAGACGCAGGGTAGTAGAAATTACCAGTAAAGTCTGCTCCTTCTGGTGATAGGCTCGTGCACGAATGACATAATCTTTATGTTTTTCGAGCAGCCAAAATTTTCTTCTCAAATGCCTGGTACACACAAAAAATCATCAATTGAGTGAACCGGAAATATACGTCAAAATATTTCAAAACGGGCAATAAAGAAATTAATGGTCCCAAAAAATAATCACACTTATGGCTGAGCGCGCTCCTTGTGAGCTTTTCTTGGAATAACATTCCTTAAAGACGACATCTTTATGCTAGCAAAAAAAATTCACAGAACTTTAAAATCAATTTACGCACTTCAGAAAGGCAAAAACCACTACAGAAAACATAAAGGGCTAACAAAAATCTTGAGTTGAAACAATTTAACCGTGAAACAGCGAAGATTATTGGTATGGAAAAAAAACAACGGATTTCTTTCGTATTTACACAAAATTCAAAATAATTATTAAGCACAGAAGACTCGCCTGTGGAAAGCGGTGAAGGCTTAGTGTTTAAAGGAGACACCAAAACAGAAAATCTTGATTTGATGAAAAGTATTTATATTGTGGCAAAAAAATTATTCTAAATTAACTACAATTCAATCATGCAAATTGGCTTCCGGATTGAGTGCAAAAACTTATGTGAGACGATATCACGAATCGTATTTTGTGAGATGGATCTCTTATTTGGATCTTCCATGAAAAATATTACTTTTTATGCTAAGAGTATTATTTTTTATTGTTAATATCGGTAGGGTTGACCCGTCTCACAGATAAAGATTCGCGAGACCGTCTCACAAGAGACCTACTCCTGATTGAGTATACAAATACACACACAACACAAAAAATTATGATATCATAGAAATTAAAAAACAAAATCTTGATATTATATTAAAAAAATTAGAAATAATTTTTATATGATTTTCTTATAATTAACTAGAATAATTACTTAAATATGATAGTATTTATTATTTCAAATTTATGAAATTGTTAGAGATGATATCATATTTTAAAAGATTAATTTGTTTTATAAACATAAAGAAATATTTATTAGCATATGATAATTATAGACGGACCACAAATTTTATAAAAATAGGCTTTGGCGATATTTTTTATTAAATAAAATAAAATATTTTATCATTTGTTTGAGCTGATTTTTGTTACATAAAAATTAGATAATGACATTAAATTTATTTACTCAGGTCTCTTAATGTTTAATAATCTAATATCATTGTGCATGCAATTATTTGATTAGAGTTTCTTTAATTTTTAGATTAAACTATGAAGACTGATATTGAAAATATTAATGATTCTTTTGTTATAGTTTGGAATTATTATTTAGATAATGAAAAGGGTAAGGCGACGGTTTTAACGACGGTTTCGCGATCCGTCACGTAGGCTGCGTCGCATTCTAGAAGCGACAGTTTTTCAACTCCCGTCGCTTATAGCGACGGTTCTTTGGAAGAAGACCGTCGCTATTTTTGCGACGGGTTTAAGAAATCGTCGCTAATATTAAGCGACGGTTTATACAAAACCGTCATTAATATTAGCAACGGTTTTAAAAACCCGTCGCTATATTTAATATAGCGACGGTTTCGTAAAATCCGTCGCTATATTTCGCTTGAACCGTCGCTATATAGCGACGATTTTATGAAAATCGTTGCTTATCAAATTAAGCGACGGTTTATGTAAAATGTCGCTCTATAGCGACTGTTTTGATAAAACCCGTCGTCTTTAAAATTAAGCGACGATTTTAATAACCCCGTCTTGTTGTCGCAATATTAGCGACGGTTGATGAAAAACCTTCGCTAATATAGCGACGTTCGTAAATTGTCGCTAAATTTAATAGGCGACGGTTCTATTAAAACAGTCGCTACGCCTTCCATTTTTTGTAGTGAACCGCGCTATGAATGACAGTTGTAAGTTTATCCACTCTCAAATCCAAATCACGTTCTAATAACTTCACTACACTATTCTACAATTCTAAAGCCATCAATCTTTGTTCCTGAAGTAACAATCAATATCTCATCCAATAATCGGACATCATAAATCTTCAATGGCTTATAAAAAAACATGGTCTGAATCTCTTTCAGCCGATACAAGATCATTTTCCACGAACTTAGGAATCTTTTTATTCGTGTTTAATAGTAATTCTTGAACTTCCTTATCAAACCCATTAAAGTAAACATTGACCAACATCGAACTCAAGGCAGATTCTTGAGGCAGACCCCTGCCTAAACAAACCCCACCCAATTCAATGTTGACTATCTTACATTCAAACAACCTTTTATCAAATGTAGAAATGCCTTATTGATGTGAATCTGGCCGGGCATGGCATTCAACATATTGGAAGGGTGTTCACGGAAGCATTGCATGGACTCATGAACAATCGGGGAGAGCTTGCAAGCAAGATTTCATGTCTTGAAGAGTTCGTGATACATGGAAATGAGATTGGAGGAAGGCAGAACGCTTAGCGCCCGAGCGGTAAAACATTACCGACCGAGCGCCAAACCTACTGTGCGAGAAGTGAATTCCAGAACCATCCGCGCCCGAGCGGTAAAACATTACCGCCCGAGCGCGAACAGTCCAGAAGACCCCGCGCCCGAGAGGTAGAATCTCGCGCCCGAGCGCGCCCTGTTCTGAGAAAAATACCTAGTTTCCTTTTTAGAGTTTTAATTAGTTAGGTAACTAGATTTCATATCTTTTGATTTGGTATCTATATATAGATGAATTTTATTGATTGTAAAAACATTCATTGAATTATTGATTGAGTTTATAAAACTTTTCTTTGAGAATTCTCTCAAAAAATATCTTAAGTTTTGTTATAACTTTTGCGTCGTATCAAATCAAACTTTTCAAAAGATTTATCTTTTGTGGCGTTTGTCAATCGAATATCACGAGGGTTGCCAAGGACGGGTTCTTTGGAGGTTCTCTTGAATGCGATTGTTCCTATCGTTGATTAATTGTTGCTAGACCGCGTGATCTAGAGGCGATTATCACACCTATCAATTACTTGTTTCAAAGATCGGAACAAATCAATGATCTCGTGGGCGGGATCGCATCAAGTGATACTCCCTTTCTTCAAAAAGATTTGTCCTCAAATATTGACTATCTACGCAAAAACGAAGCAAGTTAGTAATAAAAAGAATTAAATTATCAACTTGCTTACCTTTAAACTCAAGTTTGTAGGTTCTCTTGTTTGCTCGCTTCATCAGTACTTGAAACCCCAACATCACTGTTGCCTTTCCTAAAAACTCATCAGCTTCGCCACATACCAAATAACAAATGACACCAAATAATAACAAGAAGATATTATTAAGTATCACGAAAATCAGATTCCTCCCCTTCTTAGACCTAGTCAACACACAAATGATACCCATACACGTGTACGACCATAGCTCACTAGGAATAAGACATAGTTCATGCACAATATAAGAATCTAAACAAAGTGTCAATCTATTATATGCAATGCATGTTTCACAATCCCACTCAATATACCTCTTCATATGCAACCAACACATATAATCATGCATTTTATCAAAGATAAAAACACAACTACATGCATCACTAGTACGTAACTCATGCAATGAATATAGAATGAAGAATTTATTCTCCTTTAAGTTGTAATCATTATGAACATAAAAATTCTGATATTCATTCATGCTCTTTCCTACGCCATCATCAAGTAAATATGAATCATGCAAATAGAACACACTAAATGTACTATCCATGTAATCTTCACAACCATCACCAATCAAATATAAATCATGTAAATAGGACACACTAAATGTACTATCCATGCAATCATTTATCACATCACAATAACTGAAGTCTAATCCATATAAAATTTTGTAGCCACCAATTCCCACCAATTTAACAACTCGTGAGACACCAGAAGCAACAATGTTCGAACTCAAAGCATAAAACTCCTCATAATTGTCACATTCATAAAATTTAGAGACAAAAGCGACAATACAATCAACTTTCTTAAAATCATCTTTTTCAAAATTTTCTCTAAAATTATGAAAATAACACATTAAGGAATTAAGGTAAGGAAGCAAATCATACCTCATGGTTGTTGCGTTGGCAACTAACCTTACCTCACCATGATTACTTCCAACTTCATATGAATCATTCCATTGCATTCTCACACCATCAACAATTGCTCTCCTCCTCATCCCGACTTCATCATATTCCTGCAAATGAGAAATAACAATGCTCGGGATTGAACCGGCTATATCATCACAGTAATAATAAACCTCTTTGTACAAAGGTATTTTAAGGGGTTTATACTAAAGTAAATAACACTCAACCTCACTCTTTTCATTTTCTTGGGTCTTTATTTCATTTTTCTTTTCTTTTTTATTGGCCTCTTTTGCATTTTCTTTTTCTTTTCTTTCTATGGCCATCTCACTCTTTTGATCACTCATTCTTTCGGCCATTGTAATTTCTTTTTCACTCAATTCAAGGAATTTCAATTGATTCTCAAGAACAACATTTGGATTCAGTTGAACACATGAAATATTTTGTTTCTCAACAAATTTATGTACAATAACTTCTCCTTGCTTACTCTCCTCCTCCATAGTAGACAAATTAGGCATTTCTTCACCACTCAATGATTCACTTCTCACTGTACACAATTTAACACCATTCGATTCACCAACTAGTGGAGTAATGTCATCAACAACTTTCTCAACCACAACCTCCACTTGGAATTCAAGCCCAACCGCATCATCATCCTCCATTCGAGACTTAAGCTCAACTGGCGATTTTACTACAGTCACCTCCTCACGTGGACATTGGGTGATATCAAGCCCAACCTCTAAACACCAACAACATATAATATCACAAGTACTAGAGTTTGAGTTTTTAAATGTACCTTGATATTCATATTTGCTAGCTTCAAGTCTCGACTCCTTCTTTGGCCTACCGCAGTGTTTCTCTTCCAAGCTCGTCCTCCAATTGGACGTCAAAGGAGTCTCATACAATCCACGCTCATCTCTTCTAACACCTCTCCTACTATTGCGATTTGGAACAAACTGCTTCCTCATCACCATTTTCATCTCATCCCATGTAACTATAGGGTCATCCCCACATCGTCTCCTACCTAGTACTAACTTATCCCACCAAGTAGTAGCATAGTCGGCAAACTCACTGCAAGCTCGTCTTACCTTCATTGCTTCGGTATAATCCTCCCGACTCTCAAATACACACTCCATTCTCTCTTCCCACTCAAGTTACGCCTTTGGATCGGTGATAAGTTCATAATAGTTGCATTTTTTGTTGTCATATCTCTCGTTGTTATCACTTCCAACGTGCTTAATTGACACATTTTTGTGTGATTTTATTGTAGGAAGAAGTTTTCTGCTCTCGCGACAAATCTGGGCTAAAAAGGGCGATTTTACATCACAATTAAAGTGCCGATATGATCTTGGTGGAAGAAGTGGAGCAGAAAAATTCAGAAGAATTTTCTGGACAAGGCGTGATCACGCCTTGTAACAATTCCTTGGCTATCTAGTGAGATGAGAGATTTTTAATATCAAAGAATAAAAAGAATATAGAGTTTTTCCATAAAAAAACTCTATTCTTAGTGGATAGATTTTATATTATTCGATTATTTGGGCTTCCAACGTGCTTAATTGACACATTTTTGTGTGATTTTATTGTAGGAAGAAGTTTTCTGCTCTCGCGACAAATCTGGGCTAAAAAGGGCGATTTTACATCACAATTAAAGTGCCGATATGATCTTGGTGGAAGAAGTGGAGCAGAAAAATTCAGAAGACGTTTCTGGACAAGGCGTGATCACGCCTTGTAACAATTCCTTGGCTGTCTAGTGAGATGAGAGA
The DNA here is from genome assembly GCF_022965805.1 of Primulina eburnea. Classification (NCBI taxonomy): domain Eukaryota; kingdom Viridiplantae; phylum Streptophyta; class Magnoliopsida; order Lamiales; family Gesneriaceae; genus Primulina; species Primulina eburnea. Next base: position 12,729,139 of record NC_133110.1, read on the forward strand.
TTTTTAATATCAAAGAATAAAAAGAATATAGAGTTTTTCCATAAAAAAATTCTATTCTTAGTGGATAGATTTTATATTATTCGATTATTTGGGCTTTGATATTTTTATGGACCCAATTTCCCGTACTTTCCAACCTAATTCACGTGAGAAAGGAGGGGGCAAAAAAACACATTCATTCACCAATCAACACCATTCACACGTGAAGGAAGAAAGAGGCGCAGACTTCCAGAATTTCTTTTCAACAAAATAGTTTGCCCTTTTCTTTATGACTTATTATTTAATTTTTATGGATCTTGTATATCAAACTATGCGTGGCTAATTTTCTAGTCTGATTCAAGGGATAGTCTACTGTTTAATTTTATCACTGTGAGGTTTTTGCACTTTAATTTATTATTTTTGTTTGCCCAAATATTCGTTGATTTATGAATTAATTATATGAATGTTATACGTCAATTAATCTTACAATTTAATTTGATGTATGATTTTCTAATGCTAACCATGTATTCAGTGATCCGTAATTTTCATGAACGATTGGTACGTGAGTAGCAATAGGTTAGATGTGTTGTGCTATAATAATAGGTGTAATCTAATTAAATTGACGGAACTAGATATTTCAATTGCAGCTATCTCGATTGTTAGATTTTAGGATTAACTGTTTTCACAAAACTAAAATGCTATCTTTAATTAATATGGAACGCTATCGTGCCCAGTTGATTATTGGTAAGTTTTGACTGGATGCTGGGTTTGGTCAATTAATTTAGGAAAACACAAGAATTTTAGCGGCTATCCCTATTATTCTAAGGTTAATTGTTTGGAATAACATGAATAAATAATTGGTTAACCGATGAACAGTGAGATAATTAAATAGTGGAATCCCCTTGAATCAGTATTTTTCTCGTATTAAATTCTTCAATTTATTCTCGTTGATTAATTTTCAATTCTAGATTCAATATTCTTTCTTTCTTGGTAATTTTAGTTTAGATTATTTTATTTAGTAATTATCAAAACAAATCCCCGTTTTTTATATTTTTTATCAAAATAAATAAATCTACTGTTCCATGTGGATTCGACCCACCATTACACTCATTTTTATTTAAAAGAGTAGGAATTAATTTGGTGGTCAACGACAGCACACCAAATTTTGGCGCCGTTGCCAGGGATTCATGACCTTCACTTGAAATAGCTGCTCATCAGGGAAAAACTCGGAAACAGGCAAAACATTATCTTCGTTCACCAACCTACTCAGATGATCAGCTACTGGATTCTCAACTCCTTTCCGATCCTTGATCTCGATGTCGAATTCTTGGAGTAAGAGTATCCACCGTATCAACCTCGGTTTTGACTCTTTTTTTGTCAACAGATATTTCAATGCTGCATGATCAGAAAACACAATTACTTTAGAGCCTAGCAAATATGATCGAAATTTTTCTAAAGCAAAAACAATTTCTAAAAGCTCCTTTTCCGTAGTGGTGTAATTGCATTGCCCAGAGTCCAATGTTCTTGAAGCATAGTATATGACGTGAATCTTCTTATCAACTTTCTGGCCTAGAACAGTCCCCACAGCATAATTGCTCGCATCACACATGATTTCAAAGGGCAAATTCCAGTCAGGTGGCTGGATAATAGGTGCTATGGTCAACAAGTTTTTTAGCTTGTTAAAAGCATCCTTGCAATCTTCTCCAAACTCGAAAGGTACGTCTTTTTGGAGCAACTTGGACATCGGTAGAGAAATCTTTGAGAAATCCTTGATAAACCTGCGATAAAAACCTGCATGTCCAAGAAAACCTCGAATTCCTTTAACGTTAGTGGGGTATGGTAAATTTGTGATTAAATCAACCTTTGCTTTATCAACCTCAATACCCCTAGAAGAAACCACATGTCCTAACACAATGCCTTCGGTCACCATAAAATGACACTTTTCATAATTCAAAACCAGATTGGTTTCCATGCACCTTTTCAAAATCTTGGACAAGTGACTCAAACAATTGTCAAATGAATCCCCATATACAGTGAAATCATCCATAAATACCTCAATACAGTTCTCAATATACTCTGAAAAAATACTAAGCATGCACCTTTGAAACATACCTGGAGCATTACAAAGTCCAAAAGGCATACGTCTGTAGGCAAATGTTCCAAAGGGGCGTGTAAAAGTTGTCTTCTCCTGATCCTCCTGAGCAATGACTATCTGGTAATAACCTGAAAATCCATCAAGAAAACAAAAATAAGTTTTTCCAGCTAGTCTTTCCAATGTTTGATCAATAAATGGCAAAGGAAAGTGATCCTTTCTAGTAGCTAAATTAAGCTTCCGAAAGTCAATAACCATACGCCAACCATTTTGCACTCTTGTCGGTACCAAATCATCATTTTGATTTCTTACCACAGTGATACCTGTTTTCTTTGGTACGACATGGATCGAACTCACCCATTTACTATCCGAAATAGGATAGATTATGCCTTCATCTAAAAGCTTGAGAATCTCTTTCATTACCACTTCTTTCATTACCGGATTCAGTTTTCTTTGGAATTCTCTTACCGATTTGGCATCATCCTCTAAACGAATTCTATGCATGCAGATGGAAGGGTTTATGCCTTTGATGTCCGCCAGTGTCCAGCCAATTGCGGTCTTATGTTCTCTGAGAATTGTGGTTAGTCTCTCTTCTTGCTCTTCAGTTAACCTTTTCGAGATGATCATAGGAAAAGTTTCATTGTCTCCCAAATAGATATACTTCAAATGATCTGGCAAATCTTTCAATTCCAGTTTGGGTGCCTGCAAAACAGATGGTAGCAATTTCTTGTGAGGGATTAATATTTCGGTTTCTAAATTTGGAACCACAGTTTGTGATTCTTCATCAGTTTCCGAAATTTCCCTAGCTTCAGCTATCTCTCCTTCCACCTCCAACTGTGCCTGCATGTGAAAATTGTTAATCTCATATGTCTCCTCAAAACATTCCTGCACAATTGAATCAACAATATCAATTGAACAAATAGAGTGGTTTTCATTTGGGTATTTCATAGCATCAAAATTACTAAATTTCACAATCTCCCCGTCGAATTCGACGGAAAGAGTACCCTCTTCCACATCAATCTTGGTTCTAGCAGTTTTCATGAAAGGTCTCCCCAATAGAATCGGAGCTGAAATCGCAGTGGAGTCTTCTTCAATTCGCAATATGTAGAAATCCGCAGGAAATATCAATTCTTTAACCTGCACCAGAACATCCTCCACAACTCCTTCAGGGTAAGCATTAGATCGGTCAGCTAATTGAATCACCACTCTAGTTTCTTTTAAAGGACCCAAATTCAGAGCACAATATATTGAATAGGGCATGACATTAATGGATGCGCCTAAATCTAGCATAGCACGCTCAATTTTCAGATTTCCAATAACACAAGGCATTGTAAACATACCTGGATCCTTGCATTTGTTTGGCAATGACTTCTTAATAACCGCGGATACACTTTCTCCCACGCTTAATTTTTCATCACTTTTAAACCTCCTCTTGTTAGTGCACAAATCTTTTAAAAATTTAGCATACCTTGGAATTTGTTTGATGGCATCTATAAGCGGAATATTGATCTCCACCTTTCTAAAGGTTTCCAACACTTCTTTCTCGTAATCCATTTTTTTTGGATTTTTCCAACCTGGAAGGAAATGGAGGGACAACCGCATTAGAAATAGTAGATGAGAAAGGCTTAGAATTTACCTTTGGTTCTTTCTCAGATTCTCCTTCGATCTCTTCATTTGTGCTTTTTTCTTCAGTATTTTTTTGTTGGTGAAGTGTTCTTTTGGTCGATCTCCTTCCCACTCCTTAATACCATGGCACTTGCATTTTCTTTTGGATTAACCACCGTTTGCGACGGTAGTTTTCCAGAATTCTGGGCTTCCAACTTGCTGACTGATGTAGCGATCTGCGTGATCTGGGTTCCTAGATTCTGAATGCTGGCCCTCGTTTCCTGTTGAAATTTTTGAGTATTTTCAGCTAAGGCCCAATTTCGTCTAGAGACATACCTGAGTTGGATGTTTGTTCGGGTGCGTGTTGTTTGTTCCAATTTTACTGTGGATATCCTTGTTGGCCTCCTTGATTCTTATATCTGAAATTTGGGTGATCCCTCCATCCTGGATTGTAGCTATTAGAAAATGGATAATATCGACGCTGGGGCTGCCCAGGAAAACCACCAATTGCATTGGCTTGTTGCGTTGTTTCTTCTTGTAGTGAAGGACACATATCTGTAGGATGTCCCACCATAGCACATACACCACAAGCTTTTACTTGTTGCACCTGTCCTGCAACCAACTTTTCCAAAAGAGAGGTCAAAGAATCTAATTTTTGGTCGATAGGAGTAACACTTACCTCATTGACTTGTCGTGGAGGGTTGTCTTGCCTAGTACTGAACTGTTGTGCATTGGCAGCCATGTTGGAGATTAGAGCTCGTGCCTCTTGAGGCGTTTTGTTCACCAATTCACCACCACTTGCAGCATCAATCATGTTCCTATCAAAGATCGAAAGTCACTCATAAAAATATTGCACTAGTAGCTGTTCTGGAATCTGGTGTTGTGGACAACTGGCACACAACTGCTTGAATCTCTCCCAATATTCATACAAAGTTTCCTCATGCACAGCTTTTTTCTCGCGGAACGTCTACCACTCGCGCCACCTTCCCCGTCGCACAGATTTCCCCTTCACTTTCGCCTGAACACCACAGGCACTCTGCAACTCCAGCACCATCAGCGCCTCCTTCTCCAGCACACAGCCGCCGCGCACAGCCGTCACGCAATTTAGGTGATATCTCTCTGACACCCCTCTTATTTCGATTATATGTGTTTAGATGATGCTTTGTTAACTTATTCGTTTCGTTGTCAATTGGGTATCGTTGTGTGCACCTATTATTACTGGTTTAATTTGTGCTTGTTCCTGTGTTTGTCGTTGGTTGTGGATAATTGTGTGGAGTCTATAAGTTGTTGATAGAATGCAACCGGATTCTCAAGCATCGACTAAGAAAGTAGGCACCCCGAGTTCTTCGTCAGGGCGAAAGAGGTCTAGAATGGGAAAGGGGATGAACGTCCTACCACCTGCCGATTCGGATTTACACGGACATTTAACCTTTACTAGAAAAACTGAAAAGGATAGGTATAAGTCTCTATGTCAAAAACAAGTCATCCCCTGCAAGTATATTCATCACCCGACCTTGGAAGTTTTAAATATTCGAAATGAGGTGTTTGAGTTAATCAACAATATTGGGTGGGCGCCTTACTTTGCTATCACTTGCCCTGCCTATATTGAACTTGTGCGTGAGTTTTATGCAACATTCGAATTCAAAAAACCTGACAATTTCACGCTTTCCAGCCCAGGGGTAGTCCGCTTTCGATTGATGGGTCGCACTTTTCACTTTTCGATTACTGAACTTAATCTTGCTTTCGGTTTTCTCACCGAGGACTTTGCAAACACTGATGAATATTTGACTAGTGCATGTGATTTCCACGTTCAATTTAATCCCATTGTTTTCTATCGGGCTTGTTCCACACAAACCGACTACGACCCAAGTAAATCCAAAGATTATCATCTACATAATCCGGCATGGAAATATATTCATCGATTCTTGGCGTTTACTTTTTCGGGTCGTAAATTTTCTGCGGGTGTGTTGACGAAAGCTGAGTTTTTTTTCCTGTGGTGTATGCAAAACCGAATTAAAGTGAACCTCGGCTACTGGTTAGTTTCACAATTTGTTAGTGTGGTTGCGCACAAACGTCATTTGATACTCGGGTCTTTGATCACTGCCCTTGTTGTTAACTTGAATTTGATAGATCTCAATAATAATAACCTCCATGTAGCTTGTTCTATGGAGCCTTTGGATCTGCGTTGTTTAGAAAATATGGGACTAATAGAAAAATTCCATGGAGGTTTCATTTTTTGTTCACCAGGTACTGCAGAGGCACGTTCCAGCCACACCCACTATGAATCAGATGACTCGCCGGAGCCTTTGGATTCACGTGAGCCCCCACCCACTTCGACCGCACCTCCCCGTAGACGATTTGACGTGGAGATCGATGAGATCACCCAACGTTTGCACCGTATGGAACAAAACCAGCTAGCATTTTACAAACACATGGGTTTCGACCCACCATTCCCTCCACCGGAGCACTAGGACACCTTGCTATATGATGCCAAACAATTTTCAGGGGAGTTCTCTAACTTCCCTTGCTTGCTTGTACTGTCTATGTTGTGCATCTAATTTTTGTGTCATTGAGGACATTGTCACATATAGGTGTGGGAGGGTATTTAGCCTTATTTCTTGTTTCAATTTCTATTTTTTTTCCTCATTTTTTTCATATTTATAAAAAAAAAACAAAAACAAAAAAATTTTAATAAAAAAAAATGGTAGAGTGAATTTGTTTGTTCCTTAAAGTATTTAGTGTTTATTCGTTATCTCTCTCGTTTGAATCTTGAATGCCTCTAATGCGAGTCTATGAAAGAAAAAACTGATTTTTTTTCTTTGTGTGCAACTGATTTTGCATTCTTCCTGCCACATTTATGGGTAGTTGCTCTTGATGATGTGTTGAATGACAAGTGTATGGGGTCTAACACACATACCATTTTTTTTCGTGAGCTTTGGGCCTATGAGCAAATCATCACATCATGTTCCAAATTTTTTTGATTGTGTGTTAGTCATACATTGTTGATTTTTCTAGAACTTGTATTGTTATACATGTCTTTGTTGATACCTTGTGATGGATTAGGTGCATAAACAAAGTAAAGGGCATTAGGTTCAAACTGTTTTCTTTCGCATCATCAGTGCCGTTCTTTTGAGCCTACCCTGATTCAATTACCCCTAGTGAGCCAAGTTCGAGCCTGAGCCTATTTGGTGGAAAATAACCACATTACAAGCCATGATAAATCTCTTTTGTTGGTTATTCCTCTATTTGAACCTTGAATTGGAGAATCATACAAATTTTTTCGCATTTAGCATCGCTTTGAGCCAAGAAAGTGCAAATTGTTGTGATCGAGTGATTAATTCTCGGAGTCATTGTCCAAAAGAAAAAAAGAAAAAAAAAATGAAAAGGCGGAATGGAAAGAAAAAAAAAGGAGCGAAAAAAAAACAAAGAGCAAAGAAAAAAAAATGAAAATAATAAATGCTCTTGGATTCTATAATGAGATTGAATACGCATGCTATTATTTGGATGCAATTGTCTTTGTGAAAAGTGCGTATGATTTCTTCAATTCCGTAAACCCATTGTGCCTTTTTTCCTACCTGGCCTATAGCCACGGTACAACCCATTTACAGCCCTTGTTTGTGCATTTTAATCCATTCATTTGGTAGAGTATGTGATATATTTACAAGCTTATGGTAAAAAATTTCAGTGTTTTGACATGAGAACTCTTTGATACATACCTATACACTTACGAGTGAAATGAGCGAATCCTGTGAGGAGTGTTTGGACTCTATACATTTTTATTTCTACACATTCGGATGGAAGTAATTGCTCATTATGTTGGTAGTTAGATGCTTAACAACTAAATTGCTTTGGTGCATGAAAAAATATTTTGCGGACAAGTTAATGAAGCAGAAAGAGTATAATGAGTTGAGATAATGAATTGAACTCTTTTATGCTTGAGGACAAGCATGGTTTATGTGTGGGAGATTTGATAAGTTCATAATAGTTGCATTTTTTGTTGTCATATCTCTCGTTGTTATCACTTCCAACGTGCTTAATTGACACATTTTTGTGTGATTTTATTGTATGAAGAAGTTTTCTGCTCTCGCGACAAATCTGGGCTAAAAAGGGCGATTTTACATCACAATTAAAGTGCCGATATGATCTTGGTGGAAGAAGTGGAGCAGAAAAATTCAGAAGACGTTTCTGGACAAGGCGTGATCACGCCTTGTAACAATTCCTTGGCTGTCTAGTGAGATGAGAGATTTTTAATATCAAAGAATAAAAAGAATATAGAGTTTTTCCATAAAAAAACTCTATTCTTAGTGGATAGATTTTATATTATTCGATTATTTGGGCTTTGATATTTTTCTGGACCCAATTTCCCGTACTTTCCAACCTAATTCACGTGAGAAAGGAGGCGGCAAAAAAACACATTCATTCACCAATCAACACCATTCACACGTGAAGGAAGAAAGAGGCGCAGACTTCCAGAATTTCTTTTCAACAAAATAGTTTGCCCTTTTCTTTATGACTTATTATTTAATTTTTATGGATCTTGTATATCAAACTATGAGTGGCTAATTTTCTAGTCTGATTCAAGGGATAGTCTACTGTTTAATTTTATCACTGTGAGGTTTTTGCACTTTAATTTATTATTCTTGTTTGCCCAAATATTCGTTGATTTATGAATTAATTATATGAATGTTATACGTCAATTAATCTGACAATTTAATTTGATGTATGATTTTCTAATGCTAACCATGAATTCAGTTATCCGTAATTGTCATGAACGATTGGTACGTGAGTAGCAATAGGTTAGATGTGTTGTGCTATCATAACAGTTGTAATCTAATTAAATCGACGGAACTAGATATTTCAATTGCAGCTATCTCGATTGTTAGATTTTAGGATTAACTGTTTTCACAAAACTAAAATGCTATCTTTAATTAATATGGAACGCTATCGTGCCCAGTTGATTATTGGTAAGTTTTGACTGGATGCTGGGTTTGGTCAATTAATTTAGGAAAACACAAGAATTTTAGCGGCTATCCCTATTATTCTAAGGTTAATTGTTTGGAATAACATGAATAAATGATTGGTTAACCGATGAACAGTGAGATAATTAAATAGTGGAATCCCCTTGAATCAGTATTTTTCTCGTATTAAATTCTTCAATTTATTCTCGTTGATTAATTTTCAATTCTAGATTCAATATTCTTTCTTGCTTGGTAATTTTAGTTTAGATTATTTTATTTATTAATTATCAAAACAAATCCCCCTTTTTTATATTTTTTTTATCAAAAGAAATAAATCTACTGTTCCCCGTGGATTCGACCCTACTCACCATTACACTCGTTTTTATTTAAAAGATTAGAAATTAATTTGGTGGTCAACGACAGCACACCAATCGGCTTCCCCACTGAAAAATGGAATGGTCATCTTCGTGCCACTCAGTCTATACCCTTCCCGGCTTCTATATCCCTTATCCTCATCAAATCTCCTATCATCATAACGATCCACGTGCAACAACTTATCTCCTCCAACTCTACTACCTCGCCTATTCTCATCAATATGCAAATCATACATCTCCTCTTCCTCACACCTCCGATATTTTTTTTCGTAGAGGCTTAAACTCCTTCTCCCACATTCTATCCAACCCTCCTAACATCGTTTTAAATTGACGTTCGTCAATCATTATACCTGCAAGAAAAAGGTTAGTATAAAACAATAAAGAGTAAATTTCCTCACCACAAATCCTCACTGGTCACTCCAATGAAAATTCGCTCGCACTCGTCTTTTTCCCTCACCACAAAACCTCACAAATCACTCCAATGAAAATTCGCTCCACTCAAATATTTTCACTCAAGGGGGCGCTTAAGTCTCGTGGCTTCCATGTATCAAACTTATGAGATCAATCCTGTGACGCTTGAAATTCGACTCACTTAGACCACACAAGAATAAGCAACTTTGAAAATTGACTAGAATGCGACTAAACGACAAGGACAAACTTAACGCTGAAATATAAGCGCTAAAATTCCAACAAACACCCGATTCAAAATTAACTTCTTTTTTTTGGGGTGAACAGTACCGTGAACAGTAATTCCGATATGAACAGTGTTTCCGGATTGAATAGTAACTCCGGCGTGAATAGTAAATCCGGTATGAACTGTAATCCGATGAACAGTAAATCCGGCAATGAATAGTAAATCCGGTACGAATAGTAACCTGTCGGATGAATAGTGCCGGCGATGAACAGTAAGGACAACGTGAACAGTACCATATCGTGAACAGTAAGGAATTTCAATCACGCTCATATTCATCATTTTACGTGAACAGTACCGATCGGGAACAGTAAATTCCGACATAAACAGTACCGCGTGAATAGTAAATCGTGATTTTTTTTTTCGACCAATACGTAGAAATCGCTACACGAAAATCGGTATTGAAAATCCTATAAAGAATTGAACGGATACGCTTACTTGAATCAAAAACCTTGAAATCTGATACCACTTGATGCGATCCCACCCACGAGATCTTTGATTTGTCCCGATCTTTGAAACAAGTAATTTGATAGGTGTGATAATCGCCTCTAAATCACGCGGTCTTGCAATAATTAATCAACGATAGGAACAATCGCGTTCAAGAGAACCTCCAAAGAACCCGCCCTTGGCAACCCTCGTGATGTTCGATTGACAAACGCCACAAAAGATAAATCTTTTGATAAGTTTGATTTGATACAACACAAAAGTTATAACGAAACTTAAGATTGTTTTTTAGAGAATTCTCAAAGAAAGTTTTTATAAACTCAATCAATAATTCAATGAATGTTTTTACAATCAATAAAATTCATCTATATATAGATACCAAATCAAAAGATATGAAATCTAGTTGCCTAACTAATTAAAACTCTAAAATACGAAACTAGGTATTTTTCTCGGAACAGGCGACGCGCTCGGGCGCGAGATTCTACCGCTCGAGCGCGGGGTCTTCTGGACTGTTCGCACTCGGGCGGTAATGTTTTACCGCTCGGGCGCGGATGGTTCTAGAATTCACTTCTCGCACAGTAGGTTTGGCGCTCGGGCGGTAATGTTTTACCGCTCGGGCGCGAAGCGCTCTGCCTTCCTCCAATCTCATTTCCATGTATCACGAACTCTTCAAGACATGAAATCTTGCTTCCAAGCTCTCCCCGATTGTTCATGAGTCCATGCAATGCTTCCGTGAACACCCTTCCAATCCGTTGAACGCCATGCCCGGCCAGATTCACATCACTTATCTTCAATTTTCTCACCCAGTATCAAAAACAACTTATCAATATGGCCAGATCGAACTAAATAATTCACGATCAAATTTAACAATAAATCACCAACTTGGGTTCACCACCGAATTCTTTAAATACCAAATCGATGTGTGGCGGCCCAAGTTTGCTCGCTTGTCATAGCAAAAGGTAGCAAACCTAAAAACTTATGCATAAACCATAAAACTTGTTTGAACTCTCTCCAAAGTAACTCTTTTATTACACATATATCTAAATAGAACATATTTTTAAATGTTAGTTTTCTAAATATATATATATATATATATATATATATATATATAAAGCATTCAAAACAACACTCTATTTCCCATTTTTTTCTATTATATTTTTATGGAAAAGAATTTCGACAATGAAAATATAAGCTATAAACTTTACACACATTATTGTAGTTCTTCGCAGTGAAATTTGATGGATCTGACTGCTCTAATGGCAGAGTATTTTTGGGAACTTAAAAGCATGAAATATCACTATATCGGTAACTATATCTTTTTCATTATTTATAATATTATATTATTATTTTATATAATATAACAATTTTCAGTCACACCATAAATTCAACATGTGTTTTTCGATTCGATCACCGGTCGGGTTATAAAGGTGATCAGGTTATGAAAACATTGAAGTATACTTTTGTTTCCAACATCAGTCACAGAAAAATTATGTTTCAACGTTTACGGTTGTTCCGATTAAAAAATCACGCAGTTTCCACAAAGTTACAAAAATTTTGCTTCCTGGATGACTACAGGATGTTGTTGCACGTCCCCTCCTCAGGTTCTCATTCAAGAAATCTTTGTTATATAAGTATTCTATTCAACGTTTCCTTTCCTGTCGCCATTTATACACGGGTCTTGAAGTGGGACTAACCATTTCATCTTCACGCAGTTTGCGTTTCTTAACCCTTTTCTACACCAATGATGCATTAAAATGATTACCCTACAGCGAAACAACGAAAAAATGAAGCGTATAACGTACTCTCTGAAATATTGATACCTGTAACTCTTTCTGCATAGACATATCCGTGTATATTTTCTCTAGATCTTTTAACCGTTTTTTTCTAGCCTCTAGCTCTCGATATGAAGAATCTGTCTTCTTGCATGTTGACCGTGTTTGTAAAACCCGAAAATCAGATTACGTATAAGCCATGCATAATTTATATTATTTAAATTAAAAATGAATTTTTATGAAAATATGAGGTGTTTTATTTATTTTAAAAAGTAGATGTTTAGTTTCACCTTTTCAAGATAAATACGCGAGGTCGGACCGGAGTTTGGAGATTTGAGATAAGATTAATAATAAGACAAATATTCCTAAATTTTATTTAAGTCAAGAAATAATTTAATTTGAAGAAAAAGAATGTTTTAGGATTTATTAAATTAATGAGAGTCAAATTAGTAAATAAATTCTATTAGGTTCAATATTTAATTAAAGTTTAAGTAAAATGTGTAAACAATTGGTGATGAACTAATATAGGGTAAATATATTCAAGAAATTAAACATAGCATTCAAGAAAATAAGTTTATAATTATATTACGTGCATAAAAATATAAAATGTTTATTTTTGAGATATATGCTATAGGTCTTGTGGCCACCTTATGCTTATGGGTTTGGAAGTCGGTAGGCGCAACCGAGGACCTCTCCACCCGGTGACTTACGACCGATTTACGATTATGTATGGGTACGGATATCCAGTCCAAGGACTGTGGTGATCTCTACCGCCCAGTATACTGTGGTTTAGTCTGATCAGGCTCTTACGTTATGTTATGGGCCACTAGCTTAGAAACATTATCTCTACCAGAAAATTATGATATGATATGACAGAGCTCTATTGAGCAAAGATTTTACGTTTGATTTTCAGATATGCACGTAGTTATAATTATTCATGATACGTTTATCACCGCACGCTTTATGATATGATATTTTTAAGTTGCATTCGATTTTACGATATATTTATTTGTTATTCACGATATATACGTACATGTTGAGTTTTTAGACTCACTAGAGTTGATTTTTTTAGATATTGATGAGGCCGAGACCGTGGGCGGAGACCAATGAGCGATCTTGGGACAGCAGTAGTAAACCCGAGGATCTCATGTTTTAGTTTATGCACCTGTTATCTTTCAAACTCGATTTTAATATGTTGGATTATTTTTAAATTGTTGTTTGAAATATTACGTTGACTTCCGCTGTTATTTTTAAAGTTTAAATTATTTACATGTTTATTTTATAAATGAGGCAAGTTATTTATTTATTTAGAAAATTTTAATAATTCCACAAAATTATGAATACGAAATACAGGCCTTTACAGTTGGTATCAGAGCCAATGTTCTTGTAAAGGGGTGTACTACTACTGATATCAAGAAGCTCATGAAGTCACGTCTTCGGTCTGTAAGTTTTACATTTCAGCATTTTACTTAAAGTATGAATAATTTTAACAGCATGTTTTCATGAAATATTCTACATTCAAATTTTAATTATTCAGTAATTACTTAGATTTAAAAATAAATTATGGAATTATGCATGTTGGTTAAGTATGGGTTATGTATGGAACAGTATGCCTCCTAGACGCCTTGTGGGACGCCCGAGGGGTGAGGGTGGGCGACGTCATGAGGACGGTGAGGATCAGAGACAGGAGAGGAACGCACCACCTCCCCCCCCCAACCGGACATCAACGCCCAGATATTAGCGGGGATGACTCAGTTCTTCGCACAGTTCGCGGGGAACCAAGCTACTGTAGCAAGACTGGCGGGACCGGAGGCAGTCTATGAGCGGTTCGTGAAGATGAGACTGAAGGAGTTCACAGGGACGACAGATCCCATGGCTGCCGAGGACTGGATTAAGTCTCTCGAGGTTATCTTTGAGTTCATGGGGCTTGAAGATGGAGATAGGGTTCAATGTGCGACCTATCTGTTCGGAGGAGATGCTCGCCTATGGTGGGAAAGAGCATCAGCGGCTTTGGATTTGACTACTTTGAGCTGGGAGCGCTTCACAGAGGTATTCTACTCTAAATATTTTACTGAGGAAGTGCGTTCCAAGTTGACCACGGAGTTCATGACCCTGAGGCAGGGAGACATGACTGTTACGGAGTTCGTCCGTAAGTTTGAGAGGGGTTGTCATTTTGTACCCCTGATTGCAAATGATGCGGGAGCCAAGATGAGGCAGTTTCTGAATGGTCTATGACCGATCTTACGCCGTGATGTTAGGGTGGCTGGCCCTAATACCTATGATGTCTCAGTTTCCAGAGCTCTAACTGCAGAGCAGGACCAGCAGGACATTGAGAGGGATCGCAATGGTAAGCGACCATTTCAGGCACCGCACCGCCTTCCACCGCAGCAGCACCAGAATAAGAGGCAATTCCATGGCCCACCTAGGAACAGAGGGCAGCATCAGCAGCAGCAGGGATGGGTAGTCCCGAGGACAGTTGTAGAGGCCTAAAAATCCATGCTTGAAAATTTGCGGAAAATTTAAAAATTTTCTTTTTAAATAATTAAAATTGCCTCAATCATAAATGAACTGATAAATAATGTTTGATATTCAAAGTGACAGCGGAAGAAATTAACATTTTTGCGAAATAACAGTAAAAAGTTTATCCAACGATTAATCAATTGTTTGAGCAATAAAATAATAAATGCTGAACTGAGGTCCTCGGGTCCAACTACTGCCGACTCGAGCTGGCTCACTGGTCCCCGCCCTCGATCCCGACATCATCATCAGCACCTACAACAATCAAGTCTAGTGAGTCTAAAGACTCAACATGTATATATCGTAAATAACGAGTAAATACTATAGTAAAATTTCATGGGAGTAAAAATGTCATGTCATGAGGCATAAAGTAAAAATATCGTGTCATGATTAATTATAATACGTACATAACTGAACTGGGAAATCATAATGAAAATGGTTTCTCCTTGGAGCCCTGTCATGAAATAACTTGTAGTAATTTTTCTGGTGAAATTATGGTCTACGCAAGTGGTCCCTGAACTGAATTGAACTGAACTGAGCTGACCGGTAACTGGCGACCGGGTTTAATAATGTACGTCTGATCAGACTACTGCCACATTAAACTGGGTGAAACAACTGAACTGACCAGTAACTGGACCGGGTTTAATAATGATCCCATGGTAGTAAAGTGACCACAAGCAATATCGCATAAATCTAAAAATTTGTATTTTTGCACGTAATATAATTAAATAACTGAATTAAATATCCTGTACTAATTTTACTGATTGGATTGGATCGCTCCCAGGCTCGTTGTAACCTAAATATGCCATGAAAAATATGCAATAGCTTTTACTTGACCAAACTATGCAATTAAGTTCGAAAACGCGACAATTACGTCCAACGACTTCGTATTTAATCATGACCCCGAGCCAACCTGAACCAACACTGAACCGTCATATAGTCATGATTAAAATACGCTTAAAATGATGAAATAATGCTCCTAAAGTAGTGAGGGTCGAAATCTAGGTGAAATGCAGAGCAAAACATGAAACGCTCTTTCGAGTGTCAATTTGGCACATCGCACTGTAAATTCTCGTACCACCTCAAAATAGATCCGAATCACGAACGGCCAAAAACAGGACCTTCCTAACTCAATGAGGCATTGTTCAGTCCAAGGTCATAGGCTAAAAGCAAACAGGAATTCGAATGAGCCACTTAACCTTCACAACAAGTTTCTGTCCAAAAATACAGCAGCTGTGCTTTGGTTTCTTGCGTCGATTGCGAGGCTAATGGCCATTGGGGCTTGAACCACCGACCAAAAAATCTTACCAACATCCCGAGTATTGATTTGAACCATTGCTAAAGGCCCTAGGCAAGCCACAATTTGCACCATTCCAACAAACATCAGAAAACTCCAACCGGGAACACTCAAACGTGTGTGTGTAGTGTTGTGTTTCATTTGCTGTCTCGTGTCGTTCCAGTGGACATTTTATTTACCATGGCACGATCTAGACATCTTGGGGCATGTTATGAACTGTGGCTAAGGGCCATAGGACAACCAAGATCCACACCATTCCACAACAATCGAAACACACTAGCTGTCAAAAGGAGAGGGGCGAAGGGGTGCAGGGACTGTTCTTGGGTTTTAATGTAAAAACCGATTCAGCATGGACCAAGCCACCAAAAGGGTGACTTCGTCACGTCTTAGACCTGCTAGGGAAGTGATATAACCATGGGTATAGGCCTTGGGGCAGCCAAGATCAGATTCATTTTCCCTTTGACAGCAAACTGAAATTCGTAAACTCAAATGGACAAAAGGTGGAGTTCCTTTCATTTTCGTGTTTTCAAGCGTGCATGGGGTTAAATTAATGGACCAACACGGTCCTAATGCATCCTACTTCATGTCTAGATGTCGCCTTGGGATCCTGGAATCGAACCAATACCTGAAACCCACAAAACAAAGCAAACCGTGAAGCTTGTCATGAAACCAAAAAAATATGAATCTTTATTTTCTGAAAACTTTTGATAGATTTCGGTTTTTTCATGGAAATAATGATCATGAAATGAAAAAAATTTGATAATAGGACTTGATTGAAGAGTCAAAGAATAATATATGCATGCCTGGTTTCGTTTGAATGAAAAACGAAAGAATGAGACGATACGGGGTGGAGGAGATGGAGCGTTTTCTTTTCTTGCTTCTACTGAATTTTTTTCTCTCTTGCTTTTGCTATGAAGCTCACGAAATTTCTACTCTAAAATGCTCTGAATTTTAATGATAGGGAGGGGATAATATTGGTTAGGGAAGTGAGGGAGATGGGTGAAAAATATAGGGAAACAAGCAAGACCAAGTCTACTATTTTTGAAATTTGAATTCTTGTTGCTATCAAATATTGGTTGGAGGAATATTAGAGGTGCATGTGGACCGATTCTTTCATGTTAACTAAACTACGATATTGTGTATTAATAAATTAATTAAGGTTGATTAATAATTAAGAAGGTTATCATGCTAAAAATGACAAAGAATGGGTCAAAAGTGAGTTGGCATGTCCTTGCTTAATCTACTAAGGGGTGGCCAAATTTTGGTATAAAAATGAAGGGAAATTGTTGATTATTTACTAAATTTATAACCCTTAAAAGCCTTACCTATCCTTTAAATAATTTAGTGAATTAACCCCTTACTTATTGGAACTTAAATGAACTTATTTTCTACTCACCTCAAGTTGATTAAATAATTCCTTAAACCTCCTTTTAACTTAAATTAACTTACTTGCTAGCTAAAATAAATTCTGGAAATGTTTTCTGAATCTTAAATTTTATCTCTAAACTTCAACTCCAGTCCGGCCTCACTGAAATAACTGAAATGCTAAAAAAAATTAAACTACTACGTAAAATAATTAAATTTAGAAACTCATGCAATAAAAATCATTTTAATTTAAATACTAGAATAATGCATGGCTTATACGTAGTCTAAGTTACGAGTTCTACAATCCTTCCCCCCTTAAAAGAAATTTCGTCCTCGAAATTAGAACTCACCGAATAACTCGGGGTACCGACTCCTCATCTCTGGCTCAGACTCCCACGTAGCTTCCTCCTTTGAATGGTTAAGCCATTTGACTTTGACTCGCCTAACCAGCTTTTTCCGAAGCTTCTTCTCCTGCCTGTCTAGGATCTGCATTGGTCTCTCCTCATAAGATAGGTTCAGAGTGAGCTGCAACGGCTCAAAATTCAGCACATGCGAAGGATTCGCTATATACTTCCTCAGCATGGAGACGTGGAACACATTGTGTACTCCAGCCAGATTCGGCGGAAGAGCAACACGATAAGCTAGCGTGCCAATTCTGTCAAGGATTTCAAACGGTCCAATGAATCTCGGACTGAGCTTCCCTTTTTTCCAAATCTCATGACACCCTTCATAGTTTCCACCTTCACAAAGACATGGTCGCCGACTGCGAACTCTAGATCTCTCTTTCTTTTATCAGCATAGCTCTTCTGTCGAATCTGAGCAGTCCTCATCCTATCACGGATCTTGACTCCTACATCGGCAGCCTGCTGAATAATCTCTGGACCCAACTCTGCTCTTTCTCCTACTTCATCTCAATGAACATGAGATCTACACTTTCGGTCATATAGTGCTTCATACGTAGCCATACCAATAGACGACTGGAAGCTGTTTTTATAAGTGAACTCAACCAATGGCAAGTTCGACTCCCAACTCCCTGAGAAATCAATGACTCAAGCACGGAGAAGATCCTCCAAGATCTGAATAACTCTCTCTGACTGCCCATCTGTCTGAGGATGGAAAGCTGTGCTAAACAGCAGCTTCGTACCCATGGTCGAATGCAAACTCTTCCAAAACGAGGAAGTAAATCTGGGATCTCTGTCAGAAACGATAGAAACTGGAATACCATGCAGTCGGACTATCTCTCGGATATACAACTCTGCATACTGAACCATGGTGAAATTCGTCTTAATAGGCAAGAACTGCGCTGACTTGGTAAGACGATCTACAATCACCCAAATAGCATTCGATCCTCTGGCTGATTTCGGCAATCCGGTCACAAAGTCCATAGTAACATTCTCCCACTTCCACTCGGGAATAGGAAGAGGCTTGAGCAAACCTGCTGGTCTCTGATGCTCGGCCTTCACTAACTGACAAGTCAGACTCTCGGATACAAACCGTCTGATGTCCTTCCTCATCTCGGGCCACCAATACATTAACTGCAGATCTCTGTACATCTTCGTATTCCCTGGATGAATGGAGTACGACGACATGTGTGCCTCTGATAAAATATCTGCGCGGATAGAACCAGTGCTAAGAACCCACATCCTGTCTCAGTATCTCACAATACCGTCACTAACTGAATACAAGACACTGCCCTTGGCTTCATCTCTCTTCTTCCACTGAGCCAACTGCTCATCTGTTGACTGACCACTGCGAATACGGTCAAGAAGAGAGAACTGAATCGTCAAAGTAGATAGACGAGGAACTCTACCTTGAGGATATGACTCTAGATCAAACCTCTGCATCTCAAGCTGAAGAGGTCTCGAAACTGTCAAATGAGCCATCACTGCGACTTTTCTGCTCAATGCATCCGCAACTACATTAGCTTTACCCGGGTGATAGCTAATGTCACAGTCATAATCCTTCACAAGCTCCAACCAATGCCTCTGACGCATATTCAGCTCCTTTTGCGTGAAGAAATACTGGAGGCTCTTGTGGTCGGTAAAGATCTGTCACTTCTCTCCATAAAATAATGCCTCCAAATCTTCAGGGCAAAAACTACGGCTGCCAACTCTAGATCATGGGTAGGGTAGTTCTTCTCGTGGATTTTTACCTGTCGAGAAGCATATGCTATCACCTTCCTATGCTGCATCAATACTGCACCCAAACCGAACTTCGAAGCATCGGTATATAGCACAAACTCACCGAGCCCTGACGGCATGGCCAAAACTGGTGCTGAGATAAGAGCTTGCTTCAATGTATCGAAACTCTTCTGACACTCCTCGCTCCAGACAAATTTCACATTCTTTTTTGTCAGTGCTGTGAGTGGAACTGCAATCGAGAAGAATCCCTTAATGAACTTCCGATAATATCCTGCTAAGCCAAGAAAACTGCGGATCTCTGATGCATTCTGCGGCACAACCCAATCTCTGACTGCTGCAACTTTCGCTGGGTCTACCTCAATGCCACTGCTAGAAACAATGTGGCCTAAGAACGCCACCTTCTCAAACCTGAATTCGTATTTACTGAACTTTGCGAATAATTTGTGCTTCTGTAATTTCTGCAAAACTGTGGTCAGATGCCTGCTGTGATCCTCCTGATTCTTGGAATAGACGAGAATGTAGTCTATGAACACTATCAGAAACTGGTCGAGGTACGGCTGAAATATGCAATTCATGAGTTCCATGAAGATCGCTGGCGCAATCGTCAAACCGAACGGCATCACAAGGAACTCGTAGTGGCCATAACGAGTCCTGAAAGCTGTGTTCGACACATCGGCGTCTCTCACCCTCAACTGGTGATAACCTGAACGCAGATCAATCTTGGAGAAAATCGAAGCTCCCTGCAACTGGTCAAACATATCCTCAATCCTCGGAAGTGGGTATTTATTCTACACTGTAACCCTGTTCAAATCCCGGTAATCAATGCAGAGCCTAATGGAACAATCCTTCTTCTTTACAAATAAGACTGGCGCGCCCCATGGTGAAAAACTAGGGCGAATGAACTCCTTGTCAAGAAGTTCTTGAATCTGCTTCTTAAGCTCTGCTATCTCTGTCGGCGCTAATCGGTACGGCGTTTTGGATATCGGAGTCGTACCTGGCATAAGCTCAATGGAAAACACCACCTCTCTCTCAGGTGGCATACCAAAGACGTCCTCAGGAAAGACGTCTAGAAAATCTCTTACAATCGGAACATCAGCGGCTGACTGAGTGGGTGCCTCAGGGAATGATATAAAGGTTGATAAAAATGCCTAACACCCTCTATGCATGAGCTTCCTAGCCTGAACATATGGAATAATGCACGGTAAGGGAAAGTACCTGTCCGGCTCGAATAAGAACTGCTCCATTCCCGGCGGTCGGAAAAGAACAGATCTCCGCTGGAAGTTTATTAACACCATGTTCCTCAATAGCCAGTCCATCCCCAGGATGATGTCAAACTCTCGCATCGGCAATAAGATGAGATCCGCATAAACAAGATGTCCATGCAGCTCAAGGTCTATGTCTCAGATCACATTGGTGGCTGTTATCTCCTCTCCAGAAGGCAATGCAACGGAAAATGCGACATCTAGTCCAATAGTCTTGACCTTGAGGTAATTAGCAAAGGTCTCCGAAATAAATGAGTGAGTGGCCCCTGAGTCTATAAAGGCCTTCGCAGCGGAACCAGATATAAATATTCTTCTTGTCAAAAGCATGGTCTCCGGGTTCGTTTCCGCGGCATGGAGAGCAAAAACTCTGCCTTGGGTAGGCAGATTCCTCTGAGGGCACTGCAGCAACATGTGGTCTGGATTGCCACACTTGTAACATTTTCCTGAGGCAAACATACACGCTCCAGCATGGCGGCGTGTGCACCTAGGACAGACTTGGTGCTCAAAAGTCCTCGGGGCTGGGCGTCCCCGTTGTGGCTGCTGACCTCTGTTTCTAGGTGGCCCGTGAAAAGGCCTCTTGTTCTGCTGCTGCTGCTGCTGAGGAGGACGGCGGTGCTGTACCTGGATTGGGCGCTTGCCCTAGCGATCTCTCTCAATGTCACGCTGATCTTACTCTGCGGCTAGATCTTTGGAGACAGCGACCTCATAAGTAGTAGGGTCAGACACCCTAATATCACGGCGCAAGATCGACCGTAGACCCACCAGGAAATGCATCATCTTGGCTTTAGCATCATTCGCGATCAGGGGCACAAAATGACAACCCCTCTAAAATTTACGGATGAACTCCGTAACAGTCAGATCCCCCTGTCTCAGGCTCATGAACTCAGTGGTCAACCTTGTACGCACTTCCTCAGTGAAATATTTGGAGTAGAATACCTCCGTGAAACGCGCCCAACTCAGTGTAGCCAAGTTCAGGGCTGCTGAAGCTCCTTCCCACCATAAGCGGGCTTCTCCTCCGAACAGATAAGAAGCACAATGAACTCGATTTGAATCCCCAAGCTCCATAAACTCGAAGATAACCTCAAGGGACTTGATCCAGCCCTCGGCAATCATGGGGTCCGACGTCCCTGAAAACTCCTTCGGACGCATCTTCATAAATCTCTCATATACAGCCTCGGGCCCTGTCGGCCTGGTCGCCATGGAATTGTTCCCCGCAAACTGTCCGAAGAACTGCGTCATCCCAGCTAGCATCTGGGCATTCATATCAGGTGGAGGGGGTGGAGGTCCGTACCTCTCCTGCCTTTGCTCCTCTCTGTCCTCCTCGCGAGGCTCATCAACTCTCGCACGCTCTAGGATGCGTCTAGGGGGCATACTGTTACATACATAACCCATACGTAACTAACATGCATAATTCCTTAATTTATTTAAATTTAAATACAGAACAATAAAAATCTGGACGTAAAATATCTCATGAAATCATGCTGATAAAATAATTCATGCTTTAAATAAAATGCGCAAATGTAAAACTTACAAACCGAAGACGTGACTTCGTGAGCTTCTCGAAGTCAGTAGTAGTACAACCCTATACGGAACCATTGCTCTGATACTAGCTGTAGAGACCTAAAAAACCGTGCTTGAAAATTTGCGAAAAATTTAAAAATTTTCTTTTTAAATAATTAAAATTGCCTCAATCATAAATGAATCGATAAATAATGTTTGATGTTCAAAGTGGCAGCGGAAGAAATTAACATTTTTGCGAAATAACAGTAAAAAGTTTATCCAACGATTAATGTTTGAGCAATAAAATAATAAATGCTGAACTGAAGTCCTCAGGTCCTACTACTGCCGACTCGAGCTGGCTCATTGGTCCCCTCCCTCGGTCCCGACATCATCATCAGCACCTACAAAAATCAAGTCTAGTGAGTCTAAAGACTCAACATGCATATATCGTAAATAACGAGTAAATACTATAGTAAAATTTCATGGGAGTAAAAATGTCATGTCATGAGGCATAAAGTAAAAATATCGTGTCATGATTAATTATAATACGTGCATAACTGAACTGGAAAATCATAATGAAAATGGTTGCTCCTTGGAGCCCTGTACTGAAATAGCATGTAATAACTGAACTGAGAATCGTAGTGAAAAGGTTTGCTCCTCGGAGCCCTGTACTGAAATAGCATGTAATAATTTTCTGGTGAGATTATGGTCTACGCAAGTGGTCCCTGAACTGAACTGAACTGAGCTGATCAGGAACTGGCGACCGGGTTTAATAATGTACGTCTGATCAGACTACTGCCACAGTATACTGGGTGAAACAACTGAACTGACCGATAACTGGCGACCGGGTTTAATAATGATCCCATGGTAGTAAAGTGACCACAATCAATATCGCATAAATCTCAAAATTTGTAGTTTTGCACGTAATATAATTAAATAACTGAATTAAATATCCTGCACTAATTTTACTGATTGGATTGGATCGCTCCCAGGCTCGCTGCAACCTAAATATGCCATGAAAAATATGCAATAGCTTTTACTTGACCAAACTATGCAATTAAGTTCGAAAACGAGACAATTATGTCCAACGACTTCGTATTTAATCATGACCCCGAGCCAACCTGAACAAACACTGAACCGTCATATACTCATGATTAAAATATGCTTAAAATGATGAAATAATGCTCCTAAAGTGGTGAGGGTCGAAATCTAGGTGAAATGGAGGCCAAAACATGAAACGCTCTTTCGAGTGTCAATTTGGCACAAAGCACGGTAAATTCTCGTATGACCTCAAAAATGATCCAAATCATGAACGGCCAAAAACATGACCTTCCTAACTTGATGAGGCATTGTCCAGTCCAAGGTCATAGGCTAAAATCCAACCAAGAACTAAAATGAGCCACTAAACCGTCACAGCAAGTTGCTGTCCAAAAATACAGCTGCTGTGCTTTGGTTTCTTACGTCGATTGCGAGGCTAATGGCTATTGGGGCTTGAACCACCGACCAAAACCTCTTACCAACATCCCAAAGATTGATTTGAACCATGGCTAAGGGCCCTAGGCCAGCCACAATTCGTACCATTCCAGCAAACATCAGAAAACTCCAACCGAGAACACTCATACGTGCGTGTGTAGTGTTGTGTTTCATTTGATGTCTCGTGTCGTTCCAGTGGCCATTTTTTGATCATGGAACGATCTAGACATCTTGGGGCATGGTCTGAACCGTGGCTAAGGGCCATAGGCCAACCAAGATCCACACCATTCCACAACAATCTAAACACACTAGCTGTCAAAAAGAGAGGGGCGAAGGGGTGCAGGGAATGTTCTTTGGTTTTAATGTAAAAACCGATTCACCATGGACCAAGCCACCAAAAGGGAAACTTAGTCACGTCTTAGACCTGCTAGGGAAGTGATCTAACCATGGCTATAGGCCTTGGGGCAGCCAAGATCAGATTAATTTCCCCTTTGACAGCAAATTGAAATTCGTAAACTCAAATGGACAAAAGGGGGAGTTGCTGTCATTTTCGTGTTTTCCAGCGTGTATGGGGTTAAATGAATGGACAAACATGGTCCTAATGCATCCTACTACATGTCTAGATGTCGCTTTGGGAGCCTGGAATCGAACCAATACCTGAAACCCACAAAACAAAGCAAACCGTAAAGCTTGTCATGAAACCAAAAAAATCTGCATCTTTATTTTCTGAAAACTTTTGATAGATTTCGGTTTTGTCATGGAAATAATGATCATGAAATGAAAAAAATTTGATAATAGGACTTGATTGAAGAGTCAAGGAAGAATATATGCATGTCTGGTTTCGTTTGAATGAAAAACGAAAGAATGAGACGATACGGCGCGGAGGAGGTGGAGCGTTTTCTTTTCTTGCTTCTACTGAATTTTTTTCTCTCTTGCTTTAGCTATTAAGCTCACGAAATTTATACTCTAAAATGCTCTGAATTTTGGTGATAGGGAGGGGATAATATTGGTTATGGGAGTGAGGGAGATGGGTGCAAAATATAGGGAAACAAGCAAGACCAAATCTACTATTTTTGAAATTTGAATTCTTGTTGCTATCAAATATTGGTTGGAGGAATATTAGAGGTGCATGTGGCCGATTCTTTCATGTTAACTAGACTAGGATATTGCTTATTAATAAATTAATTAAGTTTGATTAATAATTAAAAAGGTTATCATGCTAAAAATGACGATGAATGGGTCAAAAGTGAGTTGGCATGTCCTTGCTTAATCTACTAAGAGGTGGCCGAATTTTGGTATAAAAATGAAGAGAAATTGTTGATTATTTACTAAATTTATAACCCTTAAAAGTCTTACCTATCTTTTAAATAATTTAGTGAATTAACCCCTTACATATTGGAACTTAAATGAACTTATTTTCTACTCACCTTAAGTTGATTAAATAATTCCTTAAACCTCCTTTTAACTTAAATTAACTTACTTGCTAGCTAAAATAAATTCTGGAAATGTTTTCTGAATCTTAAATTTTATCTCTAAACTCCAACTGCAGTCCGGCCTCACTGAAATAACTTAAATGCTAAAAAAATTAAACTACTACGTAAATAATTAAATTTAGAAACTCATGCAATAAAAATCATTTTAATTTAAATACTAGAATTATGCATGACTTATACGTAGTTCTACAATCCTTCCTCCCTTAAAAGAAATTTCTTCCTCGAAATTAGAACTCACCGAATAACTCGGGGTACCGATTCCTCATCTCTGGCTCAGACTCCCACGTAGCTTCCTCCTCTGAATGGTTAAGCCATTTGACTTTGACTCGCCTAACCATCTTGTTCCGAAGCTTCTTCTCCTGCCTGTCTAGGATCTGCACTGGTCTCTCCTCATAAGATAGGTTCGGAGTGAGCTGCAACGGCTCAAAATTCAGCACATGCGAAGGATTCGCCATATACATCCTCAGCATGGAGACGTGGAACACATTGTGTACTCCGGCCAGATTCGGCTGAAGAGCAACACGATAAGCTAGCGTCCCAATTCTGTCAAGGATTTCAAACGGTCCAATGAATCTCGGACTGAGCTTCCCTTTTTTTCCAAATCTCATGACACCCTTCATAGGTGCCACCTTCACAAAGACATGGTCGCCGACTGCGAACTCTAGATCTCGCCTACACTGATCTGCATAGCTCTTCTGTCGACTCTGAGCAGTCCTCATCCTATCACGGATCTTGACTACTACATCGGCAGCCTGCTGAATAATCTCTGGACCCAACTCTGCTCTCTCTCCTACTTCATCCCAATGAACAGAAGATCTACACTTGCGGCCATTTAGTGCTTCATACGGAGCCATACCAATAGACGACTGGAAGCTGTTGTTATAAGTGAACTCAACCAATGGAAAGTTCGACTCCCAACTCCCTGAGAAATCAATGACTCAAGCACGGAGAAGATCCTTTAAGATCTGAATAACTCACTCTAATTGCCCATCTATCTGAGGATGGAAAGCTGTGCTAAACAGCAGCTTCGTACCCATGGTCTAATGCAAACTCTTCCAAAACGAGGAAGTAAATCTGGGATCTCTGTCAGAAACGATAAAAACTGGAATACCATGCAGTCAGACTATCTCTCGGATATACAACTCTGCATACTAAACCATGGTGAAAGTCGTCTTAATAGGCAAGAAGTGCGCTGACTTGGTAAGACGATCTACAATCACCCAAATAGCATTCGATCCTCTGGCTGATTTCGGCAATCCCGTCACAAAGTCCATAGTAACATTCTCCCACTTCCACTCGAGAATAGGAAGAGGCTTGAGCAAACCTGCTGATCTCTGATGCTCTGCCTTCACAAACTGATAAGTCAGACACTCAGATACAAACCGTCTGATGTCTTTCTTCATCCCGGGCCACCAATACATTAACTGCAGATCTCTGTACATCTTCGTACTCCCTGGATGAATGGAGTACGGCGACATGTGGGCCTCTGATAAAATATCTGCGCGGATAGAACCGGTGCTAGAAACCCACATCCTGTCTCGGTATCTCACAATACCGTCACTAACTGAATACAAGACACTGCCCTTGGCTTCATCTCTCTTCTTCCACTGAGCCAAGTGCTCATCTGTTGACTGACCACTGCGAATACGGTCAAGAAGAGAGGACTGAATCGTCAAAGTAGATAGACGAGGAACTCTACCTTGAGGATATGACTCTAGATCAAACATCTGCATCTCAAGCTGAAGAGGTCTCGAAACTGTCAAATGAGCCGTCACTGCGACTTTTCTGCTCAATGCATCCGCAACTGCATTAGCTTTACCCGGGTGGTAGCTAATGTCACAGTCATAATACTTCACAAGCTCCAACCAACGCCTCTGACGCATATTCAGCTCCTTCTGCGTGAAGAAATACTTGAGGCTCTTGAGGTCGGTAAAGATCTGTCACTTCTCTCCATACAAATAATGCCTCCAAATCTTCAGGGTAAAAACTACGGCTGCCAACTCTAGATCATGGGTAGGGTAGTTCTTCTCGTGGATTTTCAGCTGTCAAGAAGCATATGCCATCACCTTCCCATGCTGCATCAATAGTGCACCCAAACCGAACTTCGAAGCATCGGTATATAGCACAAACTCACCGGGCCCTGACGGCATGGCCAAAACTGGTGCTGAGATAAGAGCTTGCTTCAAAGTATCGAAACTCTTCTGACACTCCTCGCTCAAGACAAATTTCACATTCTTCTTTGTCAGTGCTGTGAGTGGAACTGCAATCGAGAAGAATCCTTAATGAACTTCCGATAATATCCTGCTAAGCCAAGAAAACTGCGGATCTCTGATGCATTTTGCGGCACAACCCAATCTCTGACTGCTGCAACTTTCACTGGGTCTACCTCAATGCCACTGCTAGAAACAATGTGGCCTAAGAACTCCACCTTCTCTAACCAGAATTTGTATTTACTGAACTTTACGAATAATTTGTGCTTCTGCAATTTCTGCAACACTGTAGTCAGATGCCTGCTGTGATCCTCCTGATTCTTGGAATAGACGAGAATGTCATCTATGACACTATCACAAACTGGTCGAGGTACGGCTGAAATACGCAATTCATGAGTTCCATGAAGATTGCTGGCGCATTCGTCAAACCGAACGACATCATAAGGAACTCGTAGTGGCCATAACGAGTCCTGAAAGCTGTGTTCGAAACATCGGCGTCTCTCACCCTCAACTGGTGTTAACCTGAACACAGATCAATCTTGGAGAAAAACTAAGCTCCCTGCAACTGGTCAAACAGATCCTCAATCCTCGGATGTGGGTATTTATTCTTCACTGTAACCCTGTTCAACTCCCGGTAATCAATGGAGAGCCTCATGGAACCATCTTTCTTCTTTACAAATAAGACTAGCGCGCCCCATGATGAAAAACTAGGGCGAATGAACTCCTTGTCAAGAAGTTCCTGAATCTGCTTCTTAAGCTCTGTCATCTCTGTCGGCGCTAATCGGTACGGCGCTTTGGATATCGGAGTCGTACCTGGCATAAGCTCAATGGAAAACACCACCTCTCTCTCAGGTGGCATACCAAAGAAGTCCTCAGGAAAGACGTCTAGAAAATCTCTGACAATCAGAACATCAGCGGCTGACTGACTGGGTGCCTCGGGGAATGATATAAAGGTTGCTAAAATTGCCTAACACCCTCTATGCATGAGCTTCCTAGCCTGAACATATGGAATAATGCGCGGTAAGGGAAAGTACCTGTCCGGCTTGAATAAGAACTGTTCCATTCCCGGCGGTCGGACAAGAACAGATCTCCGCTGGAAGTCTATTAACACCATGTTCCTCAATAGTCAGTCCATCCCCAGGATGATGTCAAACTCTGACATCGGCAATAAGATGAGATCTGCATAAACAAGATGTCCATGAAGCTCAAGGTCTATGTCTCAGATCACATTGGTGGCTGTTATCTCCTCTCCAGAAGGCAATGCAACGGAAAATGCGACATCTAGTCCAATAGTCATGACCTTGAGGGAATTAGCAAAGGTCTCCGAAATAAACGAGTGAGTGGTCCCTGAGTCTATAAAGGCCTTCGTAGCGGAACCAGATATAAATATTCTCCCTGTCAAAAGCATGGTCTCCGGGTTCGTTTCCGCGGCATGGAGAGCAAAAACTCTGCCTTGCGTAGGAAGATTCCTCTGAGGGCACTGCAGCAACATGTGGTCTGGACTGCCACACTTGTAACATTTTCCTGAGCCAAACATACACGCTCCAGCATGGAGGCGTGTGCACCTAGGACAGACTGGGTGCTCAAAAGTCCTCGGGGCTGGGCGTCCCCGCTGCTGCTGCTGACCTCTGTTTCTAGGCTGCCCGTGAAAAGGCCTCTTGTTCTGCTACTGATGCTGCTGAGGAGGAGGGCGGTGCGGTACCTGGATTGGGCTCTTGCCCTGGCGATCTCTCTCAATGTCACGCTGATCTTGCTCTGCGGCTAGAGCTTTGGAGACAGAGACCTAATAAGTAGTAGGGTCAGACACCCTAACATCACGGCGCAAGATCGGCAGTAGACCCACCAGGAAATGCATCATCTTGGCTTTAGCATCGTTCGCGATCAGGGGCACAAAATGACAACCCCTCTCAAATTTACGGATGATCTCCGTAACAGTCAGATCCCCCTGTCTCAGGCTCAAGAACTCAGTGGTCAACCTTGCGCGCACTTCCTCAGTGAAATATTTGGAGTAGAATACATCCGTGAAGCGCGCCCAACTCAGTGTAGCAAAGTTCAGGGCTACTGAAGCTCCTTCCCACCATAAGCGGGCATCTCCTCCGAACAGATAAGAAGCACAACGAACTCGATCTGAATCCCCAAGCTCCATAAACTCGAAGATAACCTCAAGGGACTTGATCCAGCCCTCGGCAATCATGGGGTCCGACGTCCCTGAAAACTCCTTCGGACGCATCTTCATAAATCTCTCATATACAGCCTCGGGCCTTGTCGGCCTGGTCGGCACGATATTGTTCTCCGCAAACTGTGCGAAGAACTGCGTCATCCCAGCGAGCATCTGGGCATTCATATCAAGTGGAGGGGGTGGAGGTCCGTACCTCTCCTGCCTCTGCTCCTCTCTGTCCTCCTCGCGAGGGTCATCAACTCTCGCGCGCTCTAGGATGCATCTAGGGGGCATATTGTTCCATACATAACCCATACGTAACTAAGATGCATAATTCCATAATTTATTTAAATTTAAATACAAAACAATAAAAATCTGGACGTAAAATATCTCATGAAATCATTATGATGAAATAATTCATGCTTTAAATAAAATGCGCAAATGTAAAACTTACAGACCGAAGACGTGACCTCGTGAGCTTCTCGAAGTCAGTAGTAGTACAACCCTATACAGAACCATTGCTCTGATACCAGCTGTAGAGGCCTAAAAATCCGTGCTTGAAAATTTGCGAAGAATTTAAAAAATTTCTTTTTAAATAATTCAAATTGCCTCAATCATAAATGAACTGATAAATAATGTTTGATGTTCAAAGTGACAGCGGAAGAAATTAACATTTTTGGGAAATAACAGTAAAAAGTTTATCCAACGATTAATCAATTGTTTGAGCAATAAAATAATAAATGCTGAACTGAGGTCCTCGGGTCCTACTACTGCCGACTCGAGCTGGCTCATTGGTCCCCGCCCTCGATCCCGACATCCTCATCAGCACCTACAACAATCAAGTCTAGTGAGTCTAAAGACTCAACATGCATATATCGTAAATTACGAGTAAATACTATAGTAAAATTTCATGGAAGTAAAAATGTCATGTCATGAGGCATAAAGTAAAAATATCGTGTCATGATTAATTATAATACGTGCATAACTGAACTAGAAAATCATAATGAAAATGGTTGCTCCTTGGAGCCCCGTCATGAAATAACTTGTAGTGATTTTTCTGGTGAGATTATGGTCTACGCAAGTGGTCCCTGAACTGAACTGAGCTGGCCGGTAACTGGCGACCGAACTGGTAACTGGCGACCGGGTTTAATAATGTACGTCTGATCAGACTACTGCCACAGTATACTGGGTGAAACAACTGAACTGACCGGTAACTGGCGACCGGGTTTAATAATGATCCCATGGTAGTAAAGTGACCACAAGCAATATCGCATAAATCTCAAAATTTGTATTTTTGCACGTAATATAATTAAATAACTGAATTAAATATCTTGTACTAATTTTACTGATTGGATTGGATCGCTCCCAGGCTCGCTGTAACCTAAATATGCCATGAAAAATATGCAATAGCTTTTACTTGACCAAACTATGCAATTAAGTTCGAAAACGCGACAATTACGTCCAACGACTTCGTATTTAATCATGACCCCGAGCCAACATGAACCAACACTGAACTGAACTGTCATATAGTCATTATTAAAATACGCTTAAAATGATGAAATAATGCTCCTAAAGTGGTGAGGGTCGAAATCTAGGTGAAATGGAGGCCAAAACATGGTACAAAGTTTTTCGAGTGTCAATTTGGCACATCGCACCGTAAATTCTCGTAGGACCTCAAAAATGATCCGAATCACAAACGGCCAAAAACATGACCTTCCTAACTTGATGAGGCATTGTCCAGCCTAAGGTCATAGGCTAAAAGCCATCCAAGAACTCGAATGAGCCACTGAACCGTCACAGCAAGTTGCTGTCAAAAAATACAGCATCTGTGATTTGGTTTCTTGCGTCGATTGCAAGGCTAATGGCCATTGGGGCTTGAACCACCGAAAAAAACCTCTTACCAACATCCCGAGGATTGATTTGAACTATTGCTAAGGGCCCTAGGCCAGCCACAATTCGCACCATTCCATCAAACATCAGAAAACTCCAACTGAGAACACTCACACGTGCGTGTGTAGTGTTGTGTTTCATTTGCTGTCTCGTGTCGTTCCAGTGGACATTTTATTGACCATGGCACGATCTAGACATCTTGGGGCATGGTATAAACCGTGGCTAAGGGCCATAGGCCAACCAAGATCCACACCATTCCACAACAATCGAAACACACTAGTTGTCAAAAGGAGAGGGGCGAAGCGGTGCAGGGACTGTTCTTGGGTTTTAATGTAAAAACCGATTCACCATGGACCAAGCCACCAAAAGGGCGACTTAGTCACGTCTTAGAACTGCTAGGGAAGTGATATAACCATGACTATAGGCCTTGGGGCAGCCAAGATCAGATTCATTTCCCCTTTGACAGCAAACTGAAATTCGTAAACTCAATTGGACAAAAGGTGGCGTCGCTGTCATTTTCGTGTTTTCCAGCATGCATGGGGTTAAATGAATGGACCAACACGGTCCTAAGGCATCCTACTACATGTCTAGATGTCGCCTTGGGAGCCTGGAATCGAACCAATACCTGAAACCCACAAAACAAAGCAAACCGTGAAGCTTGTCATGAAACCAAAAAAATATGCATCTTTATTTTCTGAAAAATTTTGATAGATTTTGGTTTTGTCATGGAAATTATGATCATGAAATGAAAAAAATTTTATAATAGGACATGATTGAAGAGTCAAGGAAGAATATATGCATGCCTGGTTTCGTTTGAATGAAAAACGAAAGAATGAGACGATACGGGGTGGAGGAGGTGGAGCGTTTTCTTTTCTTGCTTCTACTGAATTTTTTTCTCTCTTGCTTTTGCTATGAAGCTCACGAAATTTCTACTCTAAAATTCTCTGAATTTTGGTGATAGGGATGGGATAATATTGGTTAGGGGAGTGAGGGA
Source organism: Primulina eburnea (assembly GCF_022965805.1). Lineage (NCBI taxonomy): Eukaryota > Viridiplantae > Streptophyta > Magnoliopsida > Lamiales > Gesneriaceae > Primulina > Primulina eburnea. The sequence goes on from NC_133110.1 coordinate 12,761,351, forward strand.
GATAGGTGCAAAATATAGGGAAACAAGCAAGACCAAGTCTACTATTTTTGAAATTTGAATTCTTGTTGCTATCAAATATTGGTTGGAGGAATATTAGAGGTGCATGTGGCCGATTCTTTCATGTTAACTAGACTAGGATATTGCTTATTAATAAATTAATTAAGGTTGATTAATAATAAAAAAGGTTATCATGCTAAAAATGACAAAGAATGGGTCAAAGGTGAGTTGGCATGTCCTTGCTTAATCTACTAAGGGGTGGCCGAATTTTGGTATAAAAATGAAGGGAAATTGTTGATTATTTACTAAATTTATAACCTTTAAAAGCCTTACATATCCTTTAAATAATTTAGTGAATTATCCCCTTACTTATTGGAACTTAAATGAACTTATTTTCTACTCACATCAAGTTGATTAAATAATTCCTTAAAACTCCTTTTAACTTAAATTAACTTACTTGCTAGCTAAAATAAATTCTGGAAATGTTTTCTGAATCTTAAATTTTATCTCTAAACTCCAACTCCAGTCCGGCCTCACTGAAATAACTGAAATGCTAAAAAAATTAAACTACTACGTAAATAATTAAATTTAGAAACTCATACAATAAAAAACATTTTAATTTAAATAATAGAATTATGCATGGCTTATACGTAGTCAAAGTTACGGGTTCTACAATCTTTCGCCCCTTAAAAGAAATTTCGTCCTCGAAATTAGAACTCACCGAATAACTCGGGGTACCGACTCCTCATCTCTGGCTCAGACTCCGACGTAGCTTCCTCCTCTGAATGGTTAAGCCATTTGACTTTGACTCGCCTAACCAGCTTGTTCCGAAGCTTCTTCTCCTGCCTGTCTAGGATCTACATTGGTCTCTCCTCATAAGATAGATTCGGAGTGAGCTGCAACGGCTCAAAATTCAACACATGCGAAGAATTCGCCATATACTTCCTCAGCATAGAGACGTGGAACACATTGTGTACTCCGGCCAGATTCGGCGGAAGAGCAACACGATAAGCTAGCGTCCCAATTCTGTCAAGGATTTCAAACGGTCCAATGAATCTCGGACTGAGCTTCCTTATTTTTCCAAATCTCATGACACCCTTCATAGGTGCCACCTTCACAAACACATGGTCGCCGACTGCGAACTCTGGATCTCTCCTTCTCTGATCTGCATAGCTCTTCTGTAGACTCTGAGCAGTCCTCATCCTATCACGGATCTTGGCTACTACATCGACAGCCTGCTGAATAATCTCTGGTCCCAACTCTGCTCTCTCTCCTACTTCATCCCAATGAACAGGAGATCTACACTTGCGGACATATAGTGCTTCATACGGAGCCATACCAATAGGCGACTGGAAGTTGTTGTTATAAGTGAACTCAACCAATGGCAAGTTCGACTCCTAACTCCCTGAGAAATCATTGACTCAAGCACGGAGAAGATCCTCCAGGATCTGAATAACTCGCTCTGACTGCCCATCTGTCTAAGGATGGAAAGCTGTGCTAAACAGCAGCTTCGTACCCATGGTCGAATGCAAACTCTTCCAAAACGAGGAAGTAAATATGGGATCTCTGTCAGAAATGATAGAAACTGGAATACCATGCAGTCGGACTATCTCTCGGATATACAACTCTGCATACTGAACCATGGTGAAAGTCGTCTTAATAGGCAAGAAGTGCGCTGACTTGGTAAGACGATCTACAATCACCCAAATAGCATTCGATCCTCTGGCTGATTTCGGCAATCCGGTCACAAAGTCCATAGTAACATTCTCCCACTTCCACTTGGGAATAGGAAGAGGATTGAGCAAACCTGCTGGTCTCTGATGCTCTGCCTTCAATAACGGACAAGTCGGACACTCGGATACAAACCGTCTGATGTCCTTCTTCATCCCGGGCCACCAATACATTAACTGTAGATCTCTGTACATCTTCGTACTCCCTGGGTGTTTGGAGTACGGTGACATGTGGGCCTCTAATAAAATATCTGCGCGGATAAAACAAGTGCTAGGAACCCACATCCTGTCTCGGTATCTCACAATACCGTCACTAACTGAGTACAAGACACTGCCCTTGGCTTCATCTCTCTTCTTCCACTGAGCCAACTACTCATCTGCTGACTGACCACTGCGAATACGGTCAAGAAGAGAGGACTGAATCGTCAAAGTAGATAGACGAGGAACTCTAAGTTGAGGATATGACTCTAGATCAAACCTCTGCATCTAAAGTTCAAGAGGTCTCGAAACTGTCAAATGAGCCATCACTGCGACTTTTCTGCTCAATGCATCCGCAATTACATTAGCTTTACCCGGGTGGTAGCTAATGTCACAGTCATAATCCTTCACAAGCTCCAACCAACGCCTCTGACGCATATTCAGCTCCTTCTGCGTGAAGAAATACTTGAAGCTCTTGTGGTCGGTAAAGATCAGGCACTTTTCTCCATACAAATAATGCCTCCAAATCTTCAGGACAAAAACTACGGTTGACAACTCTAGATCATGGGTAGGGTAGTTCTTCTCGTGGATTTTCAGCTGTCGAGAAGCATATGCTATCACCTTCCCATGCTGCATCAATACTGCACCAAAACCGAACTTCGAAGCATCGGTATATAGCACAAACTCACCGGGACCTGACGGCATGGCCAAAAACTGGTGCTGAGATAAGAGCTTGCTTCAAAGTATCCAAACTCTTCTGACACTCCACACTCCAGACAAATTTCACATTCTTCTTTGTCAGTGTTGTGAGTGGAACTGCAATCGAGGAGAATCCCTTAATGAACTTCCGATAATATCCTGCTAAGCCAAGAAAACTGTAGATCTCTGATGCATTCTGCGGCACAACCCAATCTCTGACTGCTGCAACTTTCGCTGGGTCTACCTCAATGCCACTGCTAGAAACAATGTGGCCTAAGAACGCCACATTCTCTAACCAGAATTCGTATTTACTGAACTTTGCGAATAATTTGTGCTTTCGCAATTTCTGCAACACTGTGGTCAGATGCCTGCTGTGATCCTCCTGATTCTTGGAATAGACGAGAATGTCGTCTATGAACACTATCACAAAATGGTCGAGGTACGGCTGAAATACGCAATTCATGAGTTCCACGAAGATCGCTAGCGCATTCGTCAAACCGAACGGCATCACAAGGAACTCGTAGTGGCCATAACGAGTCCTGAAAGCTGTGTTCGAAACATCGGCGTCTCCCACCCTCAACTGGTGATAACCTGAACGCAGATCAATCTTGGAGAAAATCGAAGCTCACTGCAACTGGTCAAACAGATCCTCAATCCTCGGAAGTGGGTATTTATTCTTCACTGTAACCCTGTTCAACTCCCGGTAATCAATGCAGAGCCTCATGGAACCATCTTTCTTCTTTACAAATAAGACTAGCGCGCCCCATGATGAAAAACTAGGGCGAATGAACTCCTTGTCAAGAAGTTCCTGAATCTGCTTCTTAAGCTCTGCCATCTCTGTCGGCGCTAATCGGTACGGCGCTTTGGATATCGGAGTCGTACCTGGCATAAGCTCAATGGAAAACTCCACCTCTCTCTCAGGTGGCATACCAGAGACGTCCTCAGGAAAGACGTATAGAAAATCTCTGACAATCAGAACATCAGCGGCAGACTGACTGGGTGCCTCGGGGACAAATATAAAGGTTGCTAAAAATGCCCGACACCCTCTATGCATGAGTTTCCTAGCCTGAACATATGGAATAATGCGCGGTAAGGGAAAGTACCTGTCCGGCTCGATTAAGAACTGCTCCATTCTCGGCGGTCAGACAAGAACAGATCTCCGCTGGAAGTCTATCAACACCCTGTTCCTCAATAGCCAGTCCATCCCCAGGATGATGTCAAACTCTGGAATCGGCAATAATATGAGATCCGCATAAACAAGATGTCCATGCAGCTCAAGTTCTATGTCTCGGATCACATTGGTGGCTGTTATCTCTTCTCCAGAAGGCAATGCTACGGAAAATGTGAGATCTAGTCCAATAGTCTTGACCTTGAGGGATTTAGCAAAGGTCTCCGAAATAAACGAGTGAGTGGCCCCTGAGTCTATCAAGGCCTTCGTAGCGTAACCCGATATAAATATTCTCCCTGTCAAAAGCATGGTCTCCGGGTTCGTTTCCGCGGCATGGAGAGCAAAAACTCTGCCTTGGGTAGGCAGATTCCTCTGAGGGCACTGCAGCAACATGTGGTATGGATTTCCACACTTGTAACATTTTCCTGAGCCAAACATACACGCTCCAGCATGGCGGTGTGTGCACCTAGGACATACTTGGTGCTCAAAAGTCCTCGGGGATGGGCGTCCACGCCGCTGCTGACCTCTGTTTCTAGGCGGCCCGTGAAAAAGCCTCTTGTTCTGCTGCTGATGATGCTTAGGAGGACGGCGGTGCGGTACCTGGATTGGGCACTTGCCCTGGCGATCTCTCTCAATGTCACGATGATCTTGCTCTGCGGCTAGAGCTTTGGAGACAGCGACCTCATGAGTAGTAGGGTCTGACACCCTAACATCACGGCGCAAGATCGACCGTAGACCCACTAGGAAATGCATCATCTTGGCTTTAGCATCATTCGCGATCAGGGGCACAAAATGACAACCCCTCTCAAATTTACGGATGATCTCCGTAACAGTCAGATCCCTCTGTCTCAGGCTCATGAACTCAGTGGTCAACCTTGTGCGTACTTCCTCAGTGAAATATTTGGAGTAGAATACCTCTGTGAAGCGCGCTCAACTCAGTGTAGCCAAGTTCAGGGCTACTGAAGCTCCTTCCCACCATAAGTGGACATCTCCTCCGAACAGATAATAAGCACAACGAACTCGATCTGAATCCCCAAAATCCATAAACTAGAAGATAACCTCGAGGGACTTGATCCAGCCCTCGGTAATCATGGGGTCCGACGTCCCTGAAAACTCCTTCGGATTCATCTTCATAAATCTCTCATATACAGCCTCGGGCCCTGTCGGCCTGGTCGCCACGGCATTGTTCCCCGCAAACTGTGCGAAGAACTGCGTCATCCCAGCTAGCATCTGGGCATTCATATCAGGTGGAGGGGGTGGAGGTCCGTACCTCTCCTGCCTCTGCTCCTCTCTGTCCTCCTGGCGAGGCTCATCAACTCTCGCACTGTGACACCTCTGACCCGAATTAATAAAATAACAGCGGAATTTTAAATTTTTCATAAAAAGAAAGAAGGTTACCAAATACATTTCCATAAAACATTTACAATCAAAAGTAAATACATGATCATTCAAATGATATAGCAAAATACAAAATATCATTACTATGATCATGTCCAAAAATGTTTACAAAAGCCTTCTTCCTTCCATCTATATGCATATGACTCCGGCCCCAATCAACGTCCTGGCTCGTCGCTCTTATCTGCATCACATGAATAACTGAAATGAGTATGAAACTCAGCAAGTGGAACTCTTACATATTAATGTACATAGTATACTCTGTAAAACATGGCTTTAAAAATATTAAATACCATCTACTCTTGAAATAAGAATATCATAGCAATAATAACAACAACGATGGTATTTCTCTTTCTCTGTGTTGGATTGATATCTATATAGTATCTCTGTACCTATATCCCATCGATATAAATCGATAACTCTAAGGGATATAAGCCTATGGTCGTTGATCAACTAATTGCATGCAATCTCTAACTAAGTATCTATCAATCCAATAAATCAATTTGAACTCTCTCTTTGGCATTTCATCAAACACTTTGAAGACTTTAATCTCTTGTATTCCCTTTTCACAAATTGAGACATAAAATGCCTCTAATATATACAACAAAGTGTACCAATACATAATCATGAATCAATGAAGGGAATAACACATTAAAACCATTGAAATACCATACATATATTATCATGTGAGCACAATAAATGAGATTCCACTTACAACCAACAAGAACACCTTCAACTAAATCTCTTGGTACACAACCTACAACAATAAACCATATAAAACACCATCAATAATCCAATAAACACAAATCCATACCAATAAATCCATAAAACCAACATAATCTACAAACCCATACCATCTCTCACACCAAAACCAATAATAAACTAAACCAAAAGCTTACCTTAGCTTCCTTGAACTAACAAGAATCTTAATCTCACCACAAATCACCTACAAAAAACTTGAATCAAGGAAATGAAGAGAAGAAATGAAAAAACCCTAGTCTGCAAGGAGAGAAAAATCGAGAATGAGGGGAAGGAAATGAGAGAAATGAGCCAAATCATCCAATTATATCACTTAAAACTCGAAACACGCTTCTACTGTTCACGACCGCGGGTGCGCTCCAACATGCACCGCGGGTGCGGTGTGCCCTCGGCATCACAACCAAAATTCCATAATTGACGACCGTGGGTGCGGTCCTTAACTTACCACGGGTGCAGTGTCCTCTCGGCCAATACACCGCGGGTGCGGCAGTTTTTACACCGCGGGTGCGGTGTGACTTCGGCAAACCCAACAAAATTCTGAAATACAGACCGTGGGTGCGGTCCTCTACTGAGCGCGGGTGCGGTCACCCCTGAAGCCAACAACCAACTCTACGCAACAAAGATCTAATCGCAACGCTGATACAAAACAACTACACAACAACTAATATCAACAACACCACGAAACAATTATAACCAACAATACTATAACCCATAATCACAACTCTTAACATCAAAACTATACTAAATCTTAACCAATTAATCAATAATCATATGAAAACTTAAACCGTACCATACACCAGGCTTGGCTATTACAATCTCCCCTCCTTAGAAAAATTTCGTGCTCGAAATTGACGTCACTGCGCAAACAACTCAGGATACTTCTCTTTCATCTCATCCTCTGGTTCCCACGTAGCTTCTTCAATCAAATGATTACTCCAAATGACTTTAACAATGCCGATCTCTTTGTTTCTCAACACTTTAACTTTCCGATCCAGAATCTGGACTGGAATCTCTTGGTACGTCAAAATCGGCGTCAAATCCAATGGCTCGTGGCGAAGAACATGGGAAAGATTTGAAATATACTTCCTGAGCATGGAAACATGAAAAACATTGTGAACTCTATCAAGATCTGGCGGTAAGGCTAACCTGTAAGCTCGATCACCAACTCTGTCCAAAATCTCAAATGGACCAATAAATCTCTGACTCAACTTGCCTTTCTTGCCAAACCCCATCACACCCTTAAGAGGTGCAATCTTAAAAAACACATGATCTCCAACCTCAAACTGCAACGACCTACGACGCACATCAGCTTAACTCTTCTGTCTCGACTGAGCTGTCTTCATCCTCTCTCGAATAACTGTAACAACATCAGCTGTCTGTTGGACCAACTCAGGACCCAACATCTTCCTCTCACCAATCTCGTCCCAAAACAAGGGAGATCTACACTTCCTGCCATAAAATGGTTCATACGGTGCCATGCCAATCGTCGCTTGGTAGCTATTGTTGTACGTGAAATCAACAAGAGGCAACTTAGAATCCCAGCTACCAGGATAATCTATAGTACAAGCTCTGAGTATATCCTCTAAAATCTGAATAACTCTCTCTGATTGACCGTCGCTCTAGGGGTGATATGTTGTACTGAATGCTAACCATGAACCCATAGCTCTGTGCAAACTCTTCCAAAACTCTGAAGTAAATCTAGGATCACGATCAGACACGATCGACACAGGAACACCATGAAGTCTAACAATCACTGCTACGTACTCTTCGGCATATTGGTTCATAGAATACGTCGTCTGGAATGGAAGAAAATGCGCTGAGTTGGTTAATCGATCAACAATAACCCAAATAGAGTTAAAACTTTTCTGCGTCCTGGGAAGACCAGTCACGAAGTCCATCGTAATGTGCTCCCATTTCCATTGAGGAATCGGCAATGATAGCAATGTCCCACCAGGTCTCTGGTGCTCGATCTTCACCTGCTGACAAGTTAGGCATTGAGAAATAAACATGCCAATATCTTTGTTCATACCTGGCCACCAATAGAGTCTACGAAGATCATGATACATCTTGGTTCTACCTGGATGTATCGAGTATGGCGCGGTATGTGCCTTTGTCAAGACGTCTCGCCGAATATCATCACCAATAGGAACGCAAATACGGCCTCTAAATGTCATCAAACCATCTCCATTCCTCCCACTGAATTACCTTTCTCCTCTGATCTGGCTCTCAACTCTGTCAACTGTAAATAATTGACCTGCTCTCTACGGATCCTGTCCGTTAAAGTAGCCCGAATGACCAACGCTGAAAAGCGAGCAATGGTCCCCGGAACCACCAAAGCTATCTCCTCTCGCTGCAAGTCTAACAACAATGACTTCTGAATCAAAGAATTCAAAGAAGAACTCGACTTACGGCTCAATGCATCTGCTACAACATTCGCTTTCCCTGGGTGATAACTGATCGTCACATCATAATCTTTGACAAGCTCCAACCACCGTCTCTGTCGCATATTGAGTTCTTTCTGAGAAAACAAGTACTTCAAACTCTTGTGGTCCGTGAAAATTTCACACTTTTCGTCATACAAATAATGTCTCCAGATTTTCAAGGCGAAAACCACAGCTGCTAGCTCCAGATCATGCGTAGGATAATTCTTCTCATAGTCTTTCAACTGGCGAGAAGCATAGGCTAAAACTTTCCCACGTTGCATCAGCACTGCACCAAGACCCTTTTTCGACGCATCAGTAAAAACAACAAAGTCCTCTGAACCACTGAGCAATGCAAGTACTGGAGCTGTCGTCAACTTATCTTTCAATTCTTGGAATCCACTCTGACATTCATTGGACCACTCAAACTTCACAGTCTTCCTCGTCAGATTGGTTAATGGCAGGGCAATCTTGGAGAAATCTGAAATAAAACGACGATAATAACACGCCAACCCAAGAAAACTACGTACCTCTGATACAGTGGTAGGAATATGCCACCTCTGAACTGCCTCAATCTTCACTGGATCCACAGCTATACCATCCTTCGAAACAACATGGCCTAAGAAAGAAATCTGCTCCAACCAGAACTCACATTCTTCAACTTAGCATACAACCTCTTCTCTCTCAACAACTGAAGAACAACTCTGAGGTGCTCTGAATGAAGCTCTCTAGTCTTGGAATAAATCAGTATGTCATCGATGAAGACAATGACAAAGCTATCCAAATACGGCTTGAACACACTGTTCATAAGATCCATGAAGACTGAAGGAGTATTAGTCAGACCGAATGACATCACAAGAAATTCCTAATGACTGTACCTGGTCCGGAACGCCGTCTTAGGGATATCAGACTCCCTAACTTTCAACTGATAGTAACCAGATCGTAGATCAATCTTCGAGAACACTCTAGACCCTTGCAGTTGATCAAACAAGTCATCTATTCGTGGCAACAGATACTTATTCTTAATCGTCACTTTGTTGATCTCCCTATAATCAATGCAAAGCTGCAACGACCCATCTTTCTTCTTGACGAAAAGAACCAGAGCTCCCCAAGGCGAAGAACTCGGTCGAATAAAACCTTTATCCAAGAGATCCTGCAACTGCGTCTTCAACTCCGTCATCTCTGTAGGGTCCATTCTGTACGGAGCCTTAGAAATATGAACCGTACCTGGAACTAGATCAATCACAAACTCCACATCTCTGTCCGGCGGTAAACCCGGAACATCATCCTCAAATACATCAGAGAACTCCCTCGCAACATCAATATCATCAATATTCAATTTCACAATTCTATCCACATCAACAATCGAAGCCAGAAACCCATCACAACCTCTAAACAATAACTTCTCAGCCTCAAGACACGAAATAAAAGGAAGGGCCAGCGAAGTACCTGCACTGGCGAGCATACCTTCCTTAATGCCATCATCTGCAAATGTCACCGTCTTAGCAACACAATCAATCACTGCACGATAGGTTGAAAGCCAATCCATGCCAAGTATAATATCAAACGCAACCATCGGGATAACAATCAAATCAGCAAAAACCACTCGCTCATCAATTTGAACAGAGCACGCATACACAATAGATGTCGGACACAACACATCCCTCGAAGGCAAAACAACATTAACTGGAGGGGAAGAACAAAGTGCTAGAGATCACAGAAGAATCATGGTTTATACCTTCCTTTGTCATGGTAAAGATGCGACCCTGCACCTTCTCTTTACTCGCTCCTCTTAGATAGTCCTTGACAATATGGCCTGCAGAGCCACAACGGTAACAAGTATGGGTACCAAATCTGCAATCTCCCCGATGATGCCTGCTGCACTTGGGACACAATGGCTTTTCGGGATCAAATGGAACTGTCGGTGGTTTAGGACTCGACTCTAACTTGCCTTTCCCTTTGAAACGATCTTTTCCTCTTTGATTCGAACCTTGGCCTCTCTGAGCAATAGCCTGCTGTCTCGCTTGTCTCTCTCTTGCAATGTCTTTCTCATCTTGTTCGGCCAACAAGGCCTTAGCCACAATCTCCTTGAATGTATCATCTTTCGACATGTTAATGTCCCTTCTGATTTTTGCTCTAAGGCCTCTAATGAAATGAGCACCCTTGTCTTTGTCATTGGAAGCAATATACGGGGCAAACAGACAGCCCTCCTCGAACTTCAGAATATACTCGTCAACATTCATACCTCCCTGTTGAAGCTCCAAGAACTCAGTCACCTTACGGGCTCGAAGTGCATCTGGGAAGTACTTGTCGTAGAAAATATCAGTGAACTCTTGCCACTTCAATGCCGGTACATTCACACTAACCTTGGTAGCATTCCACCAAATGCGTGCAGCCTTGAATAACATGAACACTGCACAACTGATTCTGTCCTTGTCTTCAAAGTTGAGATGATCAAAAATATCCTCAAGTGCCTTGACCCACTCTACTGCCACCAACGGATCAGTGCTTCCTGCAAATTCTGGCGGATCCATCCTCTTGAAAGCAGTAAAGATCGCATCGGTTCCAACTGCTTGAGCCACTTGGCCTCTCACTTGACCTCTACCTTGACCTGTACTTTGCAGACGGAGCAACTGCTGAATCTGCTCACTAGACCATAGCTTGCTCTTTCAGTAACTTGCCAAACTCATCGACAACTCTAGAGAAAGAACTATCCTCACCCTCTGCGGCTTTCCTCTTAGGAGGCATCACTCCTACAATGTGCTCACACAATACATATCAATAGATAACAATGAATAGATGTAGAAGAAGACATACCCGAACCGTTGAAAGTAGACGAAGTCATATGCATTGGTCCGAAGAACGGGGCTCTGTTACCACTAAATGTGACACCTCTGACCCGAATTAATAAAATAACAGCGGAATTTAAAATTTTTCATAAAAAGAAATAAGGTTACCAAATACATTTCCAAAAAAAATTTACAATCAAAAGTAAATATATGATCATTCAAATGATATAGCAAAATACAAAATATCATTACTATGATCATGTCCAAAATTGTTTACAAAAAGACCTTCTTCCTTCCATCTATATGCATATGACTCCGACCCCAATCAACGTCCTGGCTCTTCGCTCTTATCTGCATCACATGAATAAATGAAATGAGTATGAAACTCAGCAAGTGGAACTCTTACATATCAATGTACATAGCATACTCTGTAAAACATGGCTTTAAAAACATTAAATACCATCTACTCTTGAAATAAGAATAACATAGCAATCATAACAATAACGATGGTATTTCTCTTTCTCTGTGTTGGATTGATATCTATATAGTATCTCTGTCTTTGTACCTATATCTCATCGATATAAATCAATAACTCTGAGGGATATAAGCCTATAGTCGTTGATCAACTAATTGCATGCAATCTCTAACTATGTATCTATCAATCCAATAAATCAATTTGAACTCTCTCTTTGGCATTTCATCAAACACTTTGAAGACTTTAATATCTTGTATTCTCTTTTCACAAATTGAGACATAAAATGCCTCTAATATATACAACAAATTGTACCAATACATAATTATGAATCAATGAAGGGAATAACACGTCAAAACCATTGAAATACCATACATATATTTTCATGTGAGCATAATTGTGGGGACCCGGACGCTAATCATAATCATAATCGTCATTGAGACTAATTAATCAATTATAAAACAGGGTCTAAATTTTTTTTTTTTAAAATGCGGAACGTAGTGAAATAAAACATATATACATCTCATTATATAAATGTACAAGTCCTGTACCACAAACATTCATTCAACTAAGGTTTAAACATCTAATATCAAGTGTTTGACCCTATATCTAATCCAAGTCCGGAGCCTCCACTCTAATCACGATCTCTCCTCATCTCCTGGACCCTGATCCTGTCTCACCTGTTGTCAAGAACACATACAAACAAGACAACAACCGGATAACTCCGGTGAGAATAAATCCCAGTATAAATCAAAGAACATGCCGTCATATATTCAATATAAAGCATGAAACATATAACAGTAATACATATCAAAATCAGAAATGTAATCAATATCAATCTGTCGACAATACTCGTGACTCCACGACTCAGACTAGACTCAATCCTAGCCTAGGGATCCCGGTGTCCAGATGTGGTATTCCTATATCGACAAACAGTAATAGAAAAGACTCCAGTTCTATTCAAGTCGATATAACCAAACATCCAGTGTCCAGACATATCCGTCATAGACTGTGGTCTATCGCCAATACACTATCTTGTGACATCGTACAATGTACCCGTGATTACCTGCCACTATCAGGTACTTCTGTCACAAGATTACTCGTCTAATTCATGCTTCTATAAATCCATAGAACAAGTATTTAAGAAAATCATTAAACACAATGATAAACAATTAATAAGTATGTGATTTAGGGAAACCCAAGTACATCCTACTTGAGTCGATGTCCCATTACACATTGACTTATACCTTTCGTTTGCAGTTTCGGTCTGGAATCCAAACTCTGTCAATCCCTCAATCTAGCACTGGCAATATCAATGATATCATATCAATATACCGTTCAAATCAATACCAATCTGATCAATCATTCAATTCAACGGTATAATCGCGCAATACCGATATTCCAGTCAATATAACATAACCAGACATCAATTACAAATCATAACTCATATCCTGATATAATCTGTACTTCATTCATACTCCAGTTTTGTCCAATTTCCAATCCACAAAATCAGAAAATCATAACAAATCTATAATCAGTCTGACTTCAATTCTACGATGTCTAACATGTCAAGAACATCATATAAGAATTCCATTCAATTATGACAACATCATAATTTCAAAAAATGTCAAAACGTAGTAAAACTTACGTCCAGTGATAGCCTACGTTGATAGGAACTCAGTACTGAAGTCGGATTTAAGATCAGACGGACGGATTTTTCACAAAAGGCGTAAGGATTTTTCACACAAATTCTCTGTACCTTTTCTCAATTTCTTTCGTTTGTTTTCCTTCTGAAATCGATTGTTATATATATATCTATATATATATCTCACGCATGCATCAAGCCAAATGGCTTAGTCTCTATACCACACGTCTCGCGCTCGGGCGGTGGTAAATTACCGCTCGGGCGCTTGCTTGGCGCTCGGGCGGTTAAAACTTACCGCCCGAGCGCGGGAGGTTCTGTCACAACTATTAGGTACTAGCGCTCGGGCGGTCACAAACTAGCGCTCGGGCGCCACATATTTTGCCCGAGACATTCCTTATTGTACATTGGCGCTCGGGCGGTTATTTTCTACCGCTCGGGCGCCAATAGTTTTGTCTAAAAATTACACCCTTCAAATGTTTAACCAATTCTGGTCTCGTCATAGTCCGTCTATAATTATATCAATTTAAATTCAATAATCTTCACTTATCATGATATAAAATCCAGGGCATTACATTTCTCCCCCCCTAAGATACGATTTCATCCTCGAAATCACAAGCAATCAATCGTATTAACAAGAAGTATCTACAAAACTATATAAGAAATTTACATCAGTGAAACAATGCTGGGAATTCCTGTCTCATGTCAGATTCAGTCTCCCACGTGGCTTCTTCAACACCATGACGAGTCCATTGAACTTTTACAAGTGGAATTGTCTTTGTTCTGAGCTGTTTTTCTTTACGATCGATAATCCGAATCGGTTTCTCGACATAACTCAATGTCTCGTCCAGCTCAGTCTCGTCTATTTGAATCACATGTGTATCATCAGGGAGATATTTCCGCAGCATAGATACATGAAAAACATCATGTATTCCAGATAATGAAGGCAGCAAGGCAAGTCGATAGGCACGATCTCCTATCTTTTCGAGAATTTCATAGGGACCGACATATCTTGGAGACAACTTACCTTTTTTTCCAAATCGGACAACACCCTTGAAAGGAGAAATCTTCAGGAACACTCGGTCTCCTGCCTCAAATACCAACTGTCTACGTCGAAGGTTGGCATATTTGGCTTGTCTGTCTTGAGCTGCCTTCATTTTCTTCCGAATAAGCTTCACTTTTTCAGTCATATCTCTGATCATATCAGGTCTAGTTTCAGGAACTTCATAGATATCATCCTAATAAAGAGAGGATCGACACTTCTTTCCGTACAGTGCCTCGAAAGGAGCCATCTCAATACTCGTTTGATAGCTATTGTTGTACGAAAATTCACAGAGAGGCAATGCATCCTGCCAATTAGTGCTAAAATCCAGCACTACAGCTCTCAGCATATCTTCCAATGTCTGGATCATACGCTCTGATTGTCCATCAGTCTGTGGATGATATGCGGTACTTAGATGTAACTTCGTACCGAGAGCTTGCTGCAAACTCTGCCAGAAGTGCAAAGTAAACCGAGGATCACGGTCTGAAACAATTGACTTCGGCACTCCGTGCAGTCTAACCACTTCCTTAACATAGATATCGGCCATCTGATCATATCTGTACGTCATTTTGTATGGAATGAAACATGCAGATTTGGTTAATCGGTCAACCACGACCCAAATCGCATCACAATCTCGAGAGGATCTCGGTAACTGGGTCACAAAATCCATGGAAATGTGATCCCATTTCCATTCAGGAATGGACAAACTCTGCAACAATCCTCCTGGTTTCTTTCTTTCAGCCTTCACCTGTTGGCAATTCAGACACTTTGATACAAATTTAGCAATTTCCGCTTTCATTTGTTTCCACCAGTATTGTGTCTTCAAATCATTATACATTTTCCTGCCACCAGGATGAATGCTAAATCGGATGTTGTGCGCTTCTGTCAGTAACCGCTGTCTCAAATCCGAAACATTTGGCACAACAAGACGATTATTCACATACAAAATACCATTTTGAACCTGATATTCCGATCGATGCCCAGCTCTAACCATAGCAATCGACTTCTGTATATTCTGATCACCTTTCTGAGCCGCTTTAATTTTCAAAATCAGCTCTGGTTCAGCTTGAATAGTATATAATCTCATGGGTCTCTGATCTGTCTCAAATACTAGTCCAGACAAACAGCAGTCTTTAACTAAATTCGAAACACCCATAGTCGATAAGGATAATGAACATACCTTTCGACTCAGTGCATCTGCTGCTGCATTGGATTTTCCCGGATAGTATTTAATTTCACAATCAAAGTCTTTCAATAAATCCAGCCATCTCCGCTGTCTCATATTCAATTCTGACTGTGAAAAGAGATATTTCAAGCTTTTATGATCAGAATAAATCTCAAATCTCTCACCGTACAGATAGTGTCGTCATATCTTCAACGCAAAGACTATGGCTTCCAATTGAAGATCATGAATTGGGTAACGAGATTCATGGGACTTCAGCTGTCTTGAGGCATAGGCAATCACATGCCCTCGCTGCATCAAAACACAACCCAATCCTCGGTGAGATGCATCACAATAAACGACAAAATCACCAGTACCTGACGGGGTAGTCAACACCGGTGCACTGGTTAATCTTTTCTTCAGTTCAAGAAAACTGGTCTCACATTCTTCAGACCAGACAAATGGAGCATTTTTCTGAGTCAACTGCGTAATAGGCTTGGCAATACTCGAGAAATATTTAATAAAACATCGATAATATCCTGCTAAACCCATAAAGCTGCGAATCTCTGGTACAGATGTCGATCTCGGCCAAGAAATCACTGCCTCAACCTTACTGGGATCGACTGCAATACCATCTCCGGATATAATATGCCCCAGAAATACCACTTGTTTCAACCAGAACTTGCATTTCGACAATTTAGCATATAGTTTCTCAGCCCTTAAAATTCGCAACACTATTCTCAAATGTTCAGCATGCTCCATCATATTCTTTGAATAAATCAAGATATCATCAATGAATATAATAACGAAATTATCCAGATATCTCTGAAATATACGGTTCATCAATCCCATAAAGACCGTCGGTGCATTCGTCAAACCAAATGGCATGACAATAAATTCATAGTGTCCATACCTGGTTCTAAATGCCGTCTTTGAGATATCAGAATCCCTGACTCTCAGTTGATGGTATCCAGATCTCAGATCGATCTTGGAATACACCGAAGAACCCTGCAACTGATCAAACAAATCATCAATACGAGGCAAGGGATATTTATTCTTTACCGTTGCCTTGTTCAGTTGCCTGTAGTCTATACAAAGTCTCATTGACCCATCTTTCTTCCTCACGAACAGTACTGGAGCACCCCAAGGAGAAACACTCGGTCTGATATACCCCTTGGCCAGTAAATCCTCCAACTGTTCTTTCAACTCTTTTAATTTGATCGGTGCCATCCTGTAAGGAGCCCTCGAGATCGGAACTGTTCCTGGCATCAACTCAATGCTGAAGTCTATCTCTCGAATCGGAGGTAATCCAGGAATCTCATCCGGAAAGACATGAGCAAACTCACACACCACCGGCAAATCCGTCAATGATGGGCTCGGTTTCAGTAAGTCCACTGAATATACCAGGAATCCATCCGCTCCTTTCTGCAATAATCGTGACATATTCATTGCAGATATCAAAGGAATTCTGGCTAGAGAACCCTTACCGTAAAATTTCCACTCCTCAGCCATCTCAGGTCTGAATCGAACAATTTTGTGGAAACAATCGACTGTATCTCTGTACTTGGTCAGTGTATCAATACCGATAATACAATCAAAATCAGATATCCCAAGCACAATACAGTCTAAATCAATCGTATGCCCATCGTACTGCAGTATACAAGATTTAACAGACTTCACTGATATCAAACCTGTCCCTAACGGAGAAGAGACAGATACTACCGCAGCTAATGACTCAATAGGTAATGCATGACTCAATGCAAACCTCTCAGAAATAAAAGAATGTGATGCACCAGTATCTATCAATACGTATGCAGGATAACCAAGAATAAAACAGTTACCTGCTACAACGTCATCAGGTGCATCCTGTGCCTGCTCCTCGGTCAAGGCAAACACTCTGGCCTGCTGTCTAGGAGGCTGGCTCACTGTCTGGCTTCCTCTTGGCCTCTGCTGTGACTGGGTAGACGGTGCTGGCTGAAAAGAATGAACAGCAGATAGTCGTCTACCTGCCTGAGCCGCTGATCTAGATGACTCAGCTGCCTGGGATCCCTGGGCACCTCTCTGGGGACACACTCGGGCAAAGTGTCCCTGTTGTTTGCAGATACGGCAGATGCCAAACACTCTTCGGCACTGCTCAGTGGAATGCTTCCCTCCACAAGTATTGCAAATAGGTCCGGTATAGCTCTGGCTCTGTCGAGGACTCCTAGAACTAGAAGAACTGCTCCCTGACTTCTTGAATTGCTTCCCTCTCGTCTTCAAGAAGTCCTTCTTTCCGCCACTACTGCTGCCACCTTCAAATCGAGGAGGTGGTTGATGTGCTCCCGGTGCCGAAGGCACAAACGAAGCCTCTCTTTGTCTTATCAGGCCGGCTTCGGCTCCCTTAGCCCTATTCAAAGCATCGATAAAGTTGCTCGGTCTTCCTGTGTTTACCAATGTCATGATCCGCCACATGTGGAGCAAAACGCAACAGGGAAGAGAACTTGGCCACATACTCCTCAATATTAAGCTGGCCCTGTCTTAAGTTGGCGAATTCGGCTCCTTTGTCTTTCCTATATGACACTGGAAAGAACCTCTGATAGAATTCAGTTTTAAATACATTCTAGGTAATGGTCGTACCTCGGTGTTCCAATGCCCGTTTTGTTGTGATCCACAAGTTTTTTACAACATCGTGTAACTGGTGTCCGATCAACTTCACCCTATGCTCGTCAGTATATTCTAAAGAATCGAACATCATCTCAATATCATCCAGCCAACTTTCACAATCCACTGATTTCGGTTCCTTTCAGAGTGGGTGGATGGAAACACTGAAATCTCTTCAACAGTGTCAACATGGGTGTCGCTGTCACATCCAGGGGAGGGTTCGATGTACTACCCTGCTCCGGTACTCTCCGCGGAGGCATATCTGAAACTCAAAAGAGTTAGCAATCCCAAACCATAATCCTGTTTCAGTCCTCCTCCGATCATCTTACTGCTGATCCAGAATTGGCTCCAATTCATATTAATAACACATGTTTTCAATCAATCAGATAAACATGTATTATAAAGCAGGTAAACCATGCTAGCAATCAAAAGCAGGAAAGAAAACACATTCTAACCCGCTCACTAGCTCCTATCTCAGTCTCAAGAATCTATCGCTCTGATACCACCTGTTGTGGGGACCCAGACGCTAATCATAATCATAATCTTCATTGGGACTAATTACTAAATAATAAAAACAGGGTCTAAATTATATATATTTTTTTAAAAATGCGGAACGTAGTGAAATAAAACATATATACATCTCATTATATAAAAGTACAAGTCTTGTACCACAAACATTCATTCAACTAAGGTTTTAAACATCTAATATCAAGTGTTTGACCCTATATCTAATCCAAGTCCGGAGCCTCACTCTAATCACGATCTCTCCTCATCTCGTGGACCCTGATCCTGTCCCACCTGTTGTCAAGTACACATACAAACAAGACAACAGCCGGATAACTCCGATGAGAATAAATCCCAGTATAAATCAAAGAACATGCAGTCATATATTCAATATAAAGCATGGAACATATAACAGTAATACATATCAAATCAGAAATGTAATCAATATCAATCTGTCGACAATACTCGTTACTCCACGACTCAGACTAGACTCAATCCTAGCCTAGGGATCCCGGTGTCCAGATGTGGTATTCCTATATCGACAAACAGTAATAGAAAAGACTCCAGTTCTATTCAAGTCGATATAACCAACATCCAGTGTCCAGACATATCCATCATAGACTGTGGTCTATCGTCAATACACTATCTTGTGACATCGTGCAATGTACCCGTGGTTACCTGCCACTATCAGGTACTTCTGTCACAAGATTACTCGT